>NC_134477.1:59930013-59972489 GCF_964194025.1 Convolutriloba macropyga | reverse complement strand
GATTGTGAACACTTGAATGGGTTGCATTAATAGCATAGTTCGAGTTTGAGTTCTAGAGGAAGTTTGCGATTGCATACTAATAATAGATACTGAATATAAATGTTGAACAAAGTGAACAAATCCAAATAGCTTCGATAGAATGTAGCATTAAATTTCGCTTGTCATGCTATTCTAGCTTTAATGCTTGAAATGGCTTTGAAGCGCAATTCAAGTTGGTTATTGAGTTAGTAAGCTGAGCCACAACAGCTGCAATGATGTCTTCTCACAATGACCTTTCCAACATCGTGCTCACTCCTTGGTGCATATATATATATATATATATATATATATATATATATATATAATATATATATATATATATATATATATATATAAATATATATATATATATATATATATATATATATATATATCCACATTTCGCTTCTAGGTTCTTGGCGGAAGGAATGCATATCTAGTAAAATACAAAAAATGACGTAGCAAACTTAGCCGTTGATATGAAAAGAGTTTGCAGCATCCTAATTCCAAAATCAATGTTGTCCCCCTTATGGAATTTTAGCGGACTTTGAAAATCAATTCATTTAAATATTTCATTTCAATTTTGCTCAGCTATAAAGGAAATAGGTGTTCTTAAAGAGAACAATAATTTCAATTCTCAGACTCTCGACCCTCCTGCGAATATCAAAGGGAAAATTATTCCCTTTTTGAGTTTAAAGAGTCTTGTTGAATATAGGGCCGGTCATTGGTCGCTTATTTACAGCGATTAGCTTTCTGATGTTTAGTGGAACTTGATGGAATGATTTTGTAAAAACTGATGACAAAAGTTGTTTGAAAATTCCAAAAATAACGAAGCTCATTTTAATTTTAAAAAAGCATTTATGTTTCTATTTCATCTGCTTGAAGTTTTTGGTTGATCAGCAGGACTTAAAATCAGTTTTAAAAAAATCCTATTCGGTTTATCTTCTTTGAAGTTGGTTTAGTAAAAAAAAATCCCGAAAACGCAACAAAAAACATCAATTTCCCCGAAGCCTAATTAAAGAAAATTTAATTTCAATTTGTAATTAAAGATCGATACAAAACTACAATAGAAAAAACCGTGTGTTAATTTTTAGGAGCACATTTTTGATTATTTTTAGTGCATAATTTTGTATAGGGGAGCCATTTCTGCCCCAAGCAGTTTCATCTCCTGTTAGATTTCTTTGCTTGCTTCAGACAATTAAAAAAATACTCTTATTTTTCCTAAATAAACGCTCTTAAGTTTTAATTTATTTGAATAATTTAGTTGTCATTTTTTCTCTGAATCTGTCAAAATAGACTTAAGTTACCGCCAACTGGAATATGAAATCTATAGATAGGAATTTCATCAGAAAATAAAATCGTTCGAAAAATACCCGTTGAAAGTGTTGGCATAACTCAATGTGTCTTTTTGAAGTTGGATTAGTTGGCACCATGAAACAGAAGAAGGCGTATAAATTGAATTATTAGTAGAATTTTGTCTAATCAATTGTAGATTTTGAGCAATATTTGTTGCTGCTGGTTCTTGACCATGACGGTTATCTAGAAAAATCTTGCAATACCAGGTTTAAGTCCAGATCCAAATTGAGCTTTTCAGACGGAAACAACCTCTGATCAGATCTTCCACACCAAAATGACCTCTGATCAGACTTTCCTGACCAAACTATTCTCTGATCAGACCAAACCCAGACTTTGTTCCAGACTATTGTGCGCTTGAACCGCTGTCCAGACCCTGTAATTTCGGTCTGGAAACACACAGGTGTGCGTTCGAGTGGGTCCGATCATAGCTTAATTATGGTCTGGACCTAAACCTGGGTATTAATCTGGAAACTTCTCTATCATCTCGACGGTAATCTAGAAAGATTTTGCTGATTTTTTGACTACGACAATTTTTCTACAAGATTTTGCAAAGCAGGGTAAATTCGCAAAAGCTTGAATAAAGTTATTTTGTAAGAAATTTTGGATCTATTCCATTCCCCCCCCCCCAGTTTTTTATGACCCCCAGTTACAAATTATATGTTTTTATATAACAAGTTACTAAATTGCACGTGCACCTTGGGGTCATAAAAGATTTATGCTTACTAAGCTGGTGGGTGAAACAGAATAGATCTGATTTTTTTCTTAATTTCTTCTGTTCTTTTTTTGAATAACATATGAGCGAAAATATTCGTAATTTTACCATCTCCGTGTCAGATTTTTCTCCTATTACACAGCTGCAGAGCTCTATCATTTGTTTACTGAGAGATTTCCTAACCTTTTATCCTTTTAAAAGGGTATCGTCTTTGATTATAAAATAGAATAGATTTTTTAATTTTCAAAAAACTTTTACAATTCAAAAATTTGAACTGTATCGGGGCATTGTCCTTTTTTAAGATCCGTTCAGATGTTTTTATGAATTTTGAATTCAGAGTGAAGTGATGATTTTGGTAAGGCCTAAACAAGAAGTGGAGCAAAACAAGAATTGTTTTGCGGCGTAATATTTTTTGCTCTAACTTTCAAGTAGAGTGAGAGAACCGTATTTGAATAGAAGTTTATTTTCTCGATTGTTTCTTTTTTGTCCAAGTGCGACATTTTGTCTTCCGTTTTTACTGTATTTTAAATTTTTATGATATTTTTTTCCGAAATGTTTTTCCCCAATCCATTTATGGTTCATTCTATGTCTCGTTTTTTTAGTCAATGAAAATTCTTTAATATATATGTCAGCATTTGTCCTGCTTTTTTAATGTTTATCTCGATGTCTTTTCATCTGCAACTTTCCCCAAACTTCTTTTTGATGCTGAAATGTCATTCAATGCGGAAAAATCATTGCAACATCTAGTGCAACGAGGAGTTGAAAACATTTTTTTTATTTTGTTGATAGCATTTGTTTTGAAGAAACCAAAGAAATATAGACGCTAAATGGAACAGGGCTTGAATCCGTCTTATGTACTAATTACGAAAGGGATAGACAAAGTCATTGAAACTTCTGGCAAAAACCGCCTGGTGGTTCGCGATATTAGCAACGACTTTCGAAGTGGCCTTAGCGCATTCATTTAACCGTCATTAAAACACGATCTTGCCAGTTTCATATCCGCCACTAGATTTAGGAAAATTTGGCACTGTTGAAATCAGCTCCGCACAGACCTGGCACTCTAAAACTGCACATTTTTAACATCATACCTCCGTGATAAGTGATGCGAGATCGACAGGTTCTGTTACCGTTCTTCCTTAAACACTTGCAAAGTGGATAAAAGTAAATTTTTCTTTTTTTTCTCTATCTTTCAAAAGGTTTAGTGATTTTTGTTGTTATTTTATGTCTTTTAAAATTATTCTTGCATTAAAATTCCGTTGATTCTTTCTTTGAAAGTATTATTTGTGGGATATCAATAATTTTTTTTCTCAATAGATGTTCGAAAAATTTCTATAAGTTTTTGCACTTTTTATTGACAAAATTTAGAAAATGACAATTACTTTGAAAAATTCAAGGAAAGTTTATTGTGAAATTCCTAAAATCTACTGAAGTGCTTGTGCATCTTGACCACATATTTAAACCCGCAAGGCAAACACTCGATTACTTTATATTTTTGGTAGTTTTACGGATTAAGCTGATAGTAATTAGTCTTCTTTTTCCTATGCCTTAATTTTTCACGCAGCAAGATCAGTACTTAATCAATGAACAATAGTAAATAGAAAGCAGTCAATGATTTTCGCGGACAGTCTAACCAATTTCAAGCAATTAGTTACCGCCCAAAGTTGCTGCCAAAATCGGCTTTGAACCCTAAATATATTGGTTGAATTTCATGAACGTCAGCTAACATCAAATCAGAAATTCAGAGCCATAATCTTGGTTTGGGAAAAACTGAAGATTCTTTTCTTTATCCGGTACAAGTTGTGTGAGGGAAACATGCAATTATTAACCCAATAAACTTCCCTTTTTTGTCAAACGGACAATTCCAGTTTGAAAAGCCGAAGAGAATCTTAGTCATCCTACTAAGCCATTTATGATTCGTATGAGAACTTCCATAACACAAAAGAAAAAAAGAAAAAAAGAAAAAAATTAAGAAGAAGTCATTTTGTTTTGCATTTTATCAATCCCAGGCACATCAAGATATCAGCGTGGTTGAAATTTTCTACGGTTGTCATAAATAGTTATTCTTTCTTGGTAATAACGTAAAAAGCACAAAAAAGAAAACCAAAAATAACCCAAATATTCTCCAGTCATTACGCTATGAAACACGAGCTGAAATATCTATGCGCATCGGAAAACTGCGATATACAGCTTTTTCTTTTTCGTGATTGTATATTTGAAATTTCTTCATCTACAGGATTTTTCTTCCGTTTTCGACAAAATGTACAAGTCAATGTATATATTGTGCCACTTTCGAATAAATTTGAACATAATACTGCTTAAAAATCCGGATCGTTCCTGGATATATATATATATATATATATATATATATATATATATGTAATAACGTAAAAAGCACAAAAAGGAAAAGCAAAAATAACTCAATTATTCTCCAGTCATTACGCTATGAAACACGACTTGAAATTTCTATGCGCATCGGAAAACTGCGATATACAGCTTTTTCTTTTTCGTGCTTGTATATTTGAAATTTCTTCATCTACAGGATTTTTCTTCCGTTTTCGACATAATGTACAAGTCAATGTATATATTATGCCACTTTCGAATAAAATTGAACATAATACTGCTTAAAAATTTGGATCGTTCCTGGATATATATATATATATATATATATATATATATATATATATATATATATATGCGTAATAACGTAAAAAGCACAAAAAGGAAAAGCAAAAATAACTCAAATATTCTCCAGTCATTACGCTATGAAACACGAGTTGAAATATCTATGCGCATCGGAAAACTGCGATATACAGCTTTTTCTTTTTCGTGATTGTATATTTGAAATTTCTTCATCTACAGGTTTTTTCTTCCGTTTTCGACATAATGTACAAGTCAATGTATATATTGTGCCACTTTCGAATAAATTTGAACATAATACTGCATAAAAATCTGGATCGTTCCTGTTAATTTTAAATTTTTTTTCGTTGCAAGGGATTTTTTTTATTTGACGTTGATGTCCGATGAATATCCGTACAAAAGTTTAAAACAATAAAATACGTTTAACCAAAGATTTTCCATGAAAGAGTTGAATATCTTTCTCTAGGAAGAAGTTTACATAATTATATTGATAGATTATATTTATTTGAAAAATTGGGAAAAGCTCTAGATACGTTTGAAATTGCGCATTCAGATCTTAAGACAGAGGAAAAGGTTGTATACTATTCCAATTCCGACTTATGTGATAAATTTCTGTCAATGCAATTTTTAATCAAATTTTAAGTGTTTATTCGTTGCCTCTTTTCAGCTCGCTATTGCACCTTTTGGTTGCTTTGGAGAACTCATATGCCTAAACTGGCCCATAACTTTACTTTTATCTCGCTCTTGCAGTTTCTTCATGAGTTGTTTATGTCATAGACATTTCTTGAAAAGTCCATTGAAGGATCATCGATACTACATTAAAACATTTTCTCTTACCATAGAAAATCCATCGATAAGAGCACTCTGATTTTCACTGGATCATAAGAAACCCATCGATGGGATTTCACCGGATCATAGAAAATCAATCGATGGGATTTCATTCGATCATAAAAAACCCATCGATGGGATTTCACTGGATCATAGGAAATCCTTCCAAAAAATTTTACTGTGTTATAAAAGCCATCATAATCGGTCACAAAAAAGACAAAAATAAGTCCAAAAAGCTACAATTGGTTGACGATGAATCAAATTATAGTCTAATCCGAGAGCCAACTGCTCTTTATAACATGCTTCTACATAAAATATTGTTTCACTGCTCAAACAGTTCGGTTAAAGTAATTAATCAGTTGACTATCATATATAACATCATTGTTAACCGTTTCTGATTGGTTAATGGAGTGAGTGAGAGATTTAAGTCAATATTTATATAGTAAATGTCAAGTTACAGCACTATTTGCTATTGTTGAAATAAGCGAAGCTGATACATCCGTAGCACTGGATGCCTTTGTGATACTTAGTTTGAGCAGATGAGTATCTGCATGCCATATGCGCTGTATTTGAAGACGATAATAATCCCGCCGCAATTCCTCTGTCACTAAAGCAAAGTGGTTTTATCTTAATCAATTAAATAGTAGAAAGCCGTTAAGTTTCCACTCGGTTATTATATTTATTTAACCGATTAAGTTGGCTCAAAGGAAAGAAAGCCGAGAGAACAACTAAATTTCAGGATGAAAAAGAGCAGAATTAATTAGGATTAAAAGTGGGTTGTTTGAACAGATCACATCCTTGCTACACTAAAGATAAATTCAATTCATGTGGATAAAATTATTAGTGATTTCAAAAGTCAAGGAAACATAATTTGGTACAGCCTTATCTTCTTTACCAAATATCCTCCTCTTCAAATAAACTTATTAAAATCTCAACAATTGAGCAACAGATACTATATGCAAATATTAACTGGGAATGGGAGATAATGGGAAAAATAATGATAATATACTGATATGAATATATATAAATATTTATATATGTATTTATAAATATATATATATATATATATATATATATATGTTTGTTTATATATATATATATATATATATATATATTTATATACATATATATATATATATATATATAAATATATATATAAACATATATATATATATATATAAATATATATATAAACATATATATATACATATATATATTTATATATATATATATATATATATATATATATATATATATTCATATCAGTATGTTATCATTATTTTTCCCATTTTCTCCCATTCCCAGTTAATATTTGCAAAGAGTATCTGTTGCTCAATTGTTCAGATTTTAATAATTTTATTTGAAGAGGAGGATATTTTGTAAAGAAGATAACGCTGCACCAAGTTATGTTTCCTTGACTTTTGAAATCACTAATTTTATCCACATGAAATGAATTTACCTTTAGTGTAGCAAGGATGTGATCTGTTCAAACAACCCACTTTTAATCCGAATTAATTCTGCTCTTTTTTATCCTGGAATTTAGTTGTTCTCTCGGCTTTCTTTCCTTTGAGTCAACTTAATCGGTTAAATAAATTTAATAACCGAGTGGAAACTTAACGGCTTTCTACTAATTAATTGATTAAGATAAAACCACTTTGCTTTCGTGATAGAGGAATTGCGGCGGGATTATTATCGTCTTCAAATACAGCGCATATGGCATACAGATACTCATCTGCTCAAACTAGGTATCACAAAGGCATCCAGTGCTACTGATGTATCAGCTTCGCTTATTTCAACAAAAGCAAATAGTGCTGTAACTTGACATTTACTATATAAATATTGAATTAAATCTCTCACTCATTCCATTAACCAATCAGAAACGGTTAACAATGATGTTCTATATGACAGTCAACTGATTAATTACTTTAACCGAACTGTTTGAGCAGTGAAACTATAATTTATGTAGAAGCATGTTATAAAGAGCAGTTGGCTCTCGGTTTAGACTATAATTTGATTCAGCGTCAACCAATTGTAGCTTTTTGGACTTATTTTTGTCTTTTTTGTGACCGATTATGATGGCTTTTATAACACAGTAAAATTTTATGGAAATATTTTCTATGATTCAGTGAAGTCCCATCGATGGATTTTCTGTGGTTCAGTGAAAACCCATCGATGGGTTTTTTAGGATCCAGTGAAATCATATCGATATACTTTCTATGATCCGGTGAAATCCCATCGATAGATTTTCTATGATCCATTGAAATCCCATTGATGGATCTTCTATGATCCAGTGAAAATCAGAGTGTTCCTTTCGATTGATTTTCTTTGGTAAGAGAAAATGTTTTAGTGAGCTGTCGATGATCCATCAATGGACTTTTCAGGAAATTTCTATTACATAAACAACTCATAAATGAACTGCAAGAGCAAGATAAAAGTAAAGTCATGGGCGAGTTTAGGCATATGAGCTCTCCAAAGCAACCAAAAGGTTAATCTCTGTAGCAATAGCGAGCTGAAATGTGGCAACGAATAAACAAATAAAATTTGATTAAACATTGGACTCACAGAAATTTAACACATTAGTCTGAATTTGAAACGTATAAAACATTTTGCTCTGATTTAAGATCTCAATGCGCAATTTCCAATGTCTCTAGAGCTTTGTTTTTCATCTAGAGCTAGGTTTTTCTTCTTCCCAATTTTACTTCTCTCTCATAATCTTCAAAGCTATAAGGACTTGGTGAGGATTCCAAAGGTAGAACTCAAGGGTCAGGAGGACTCATCACCGGCAAAACCAAATTTGATTCCTCCAAGGGGGACAAATCGACTTTTCTTGCTGTAATAAAGCAATTATTGGATTGTCGTGTTGTGGACGTTCCGCAACATTGTCATCATCTGCTTTGGTTAAAGAGCTTATTTTGCTTTCTTTTTCAAAACCATATAATCTGGGGGCATGAAATTGACAGTTCCCAGTGGACGTCGATGGTGTCGACACTGCAGACGACGAAGAGGCAGCGGCGTTATTGCGACGAGGTGACAAAGGTTGCGGTTTTACGGGTTTTGAATCAGCCATCGATTTAGAATTTTGGGAGTTTGCGGTTGAGAATCCGGAATTGTTGTCAGGGTGACGGTGAAGGACATTTTTCTCCCCTATACTGTTTTAAACTCGCTCATATGGGAATTGAGTTCATTCACTTGTGACTTTTTCATTAACGAGATGCTAATGTTGTGCATATTGCCACAAAGTTTTTTTCCGTTGTGCCTTAGACCAACTTCTGCGATATTGCAACTCCTTACACGACCCTTACTGATAACTGGCTCTCGGATTATTGAGCTAGTCGGAGAGATGTGAGAGACAACTGACCAAGGAGTTAGGGTCTCATAAAGTCCTTGTAGATCTCGTTTCAACTCTTGTTGACTTTTACCGCCAACCTGAGTTCCAACGAGCGTTCGGTAAGAGGAATAGGGTTTGTCAACTTGGTATAAAGGATTAAACAGAGAAGGCTTTGTTCTTCTGGCCATTGTATCTGCGGCCTGCCTGCATCAACTAGAGAACGTGTTATTGCCTCTCCTCTAACAGTAGGTCGTTTCTGTTTGTATCGACCCACACGTTGTCATCCAGGTAATCAGCGACGGGTGCGGTATCACGAAAAATGATGGCAAAAATTTTGATATGAGAAAGTTTTGTAGTTGGGTTTGGTATTAGAACTACTAAGTGGTGTACTTGCCCTCTGCCTAAGTCTTCTTGAAATCTGATAATTTTGTAGTCTTTTGTTTACAGATACATAATTGAAAAGCCTTCGCTTTATTTGATGAACTTAAAGTATAATTGTTTGGTTTACATGCTAGTTCTATACAACCCAATCTTCCTTCAATTGTATAATTTATTGTCATTAGTCTTATTGCTCTATGATCATTAGCTGGCAGTATTTATATTAAAGTTGTTGTTATTACAAGTTTTTAATCAGACGTCTTGCTTGGTATAAGTTTATGTTTCAAGGTACCCATTGGAAGCATTTGCCCGTTCCAAAACTTCCGTGGTCGAATACTCTGAAAATAGATCAATGAAAACGAACATCTTGTCCAATCTGAATTGATATCGGTCCCCCAAAATCCATATGTACAACATCATTTGGTTCTTAACAGTGTTCTTATGGGTTCCATTTTGATGCTGGTATTACAGATTGAAACATCTTACCAATATCTGTACAGGGATTACACTTTGCGCCTTGTTCGAGATTTCACTTTGCATAAACGACCAAAATGCACAATGTCCAAGGAAATTATCTCTCAGCTGCCAGTATATGTCATATGTAGAGACTCTAGTACCACTTCCTGGATGGCCACCAGTTCGTCTAAACAGACGCATCCGGAACAAACAAGTGTCCCTCAAGTACGATTGGAGGTTGGTATTTGAACCCTTGCAGCGCTGCTTGTTATTTTTGGGGATGCAGTCTCTCACTTCCATGGGAACGTCATATTTAATCGTTAGCACTGCTATGAAACTTTCATTAAAAACCTTGGTGAGGTTATTCTAAATTTTTCAGATTTTTTTAGATTCTAGATTTTTTAGATTCTAGATTTTTTTACATTTCGATAGCAGGTGCAAATCGGTCCGTCGATGTCCTCATCGCGTAGACGTTCGAGTTAGGTTTGGACTGGAAAGCCATACATCCTGGGTTAGTGGGGGAGTAATGGGTAAAGTATTCGCTTTGCTGATGTGGGGTTGATTCAGAATTGTTTATTATTGGAATATTAGTGGCACTAGTGAAATGTTCGCCCTTTATAACGTTAGTATAATGTTATTGACAGATTTACTTTGGGAAAATTATATAAAGTGCTGCAATGGCGTCACGAATGCGGCTAATTGTGACAAACCCAAATTCCTGGTCAGTTTTTATTAAATTTTGCTTCTTGATTTGATTGGTACGAATTAGAATCTGAGAGCCTTTTTTCCTCCCGGGATGTGTTCAATGACAAAATCAAATGATAGTATAGGATCAACTCAACGTGCCATCTATTGTAAGATTTATTTCGGCAATTTATTTCATATCTGATAAAAAAACCATTGATCAGTTATTACGGTGAAAGAATTTCCGAAAGGATAATATTTAAAACTTTCAAACTACATAACAACTCCGAAAAATTCCAATTCATCATTGCTATTAATGAAACGTGAAGCGAATGCTACTGTACGCTATCCTGTAGTTGAATTTTGAGCTAAGGCTGCAACTAATTCAGAGCAAAAAGCATCGCATTTGATCCGACTTTCAATCCAATTAAACTTTTTTTTCTTCCTTAGTAGAGGACGTAATAGTTGAAAATATTATGAGAGATTTGAAATGATTTTTCCTAAATGATTTATTGAACATCCGAAGAAACGCATTTGTTTAGAATTTCTATGTGCTGAAAGAATCAAAATTGCGGAAGTTTTTGTATGAAGTGGTGATATAAAGGATTGACTGATTTTATAGCCAAGCCCTTCAACTACTGTTTTTGCCAAATAGGTTAGGGGAGGTTACTTAAAAGATTAATTTCGTCACGTTTTTTAAGACATTTATATTCTAATGTCAGATGTTCTAATAGTGATCCTATGTCATCAATTATGATGCCATGCATGAATGAATAAGTGTTTTTTAAACCAATTGGCGTGTATTTCATTACTTTCTGGAAAGCGGCCGTTATATCAGTGAAAACATAGAAACATTTAATGAAGCGATATGTACCGGTATATTCATCGCTTTCAAATATATAGCTGCACAAAAGTGACATTTGCCCTTGTAATATTATTTGGCTGCAAGTTTATCTCAAACGCAAAGTTGTAAAATATGCTGTCAAATTTGTTGCTTGTGAATTTATGTACTGTTGTATTCTCTCTACTAAAGTGTCAATGTTTGCCAGCTGATATTTGTTTTCAAGAATGGATTAAATTTAGAATCAACTAGCTGTTTAGCAGTTTTGTTTCTTTTTACTGTGATATCGATTGGAGATGAAGTTTTGTCAAACAACTACGTAGTTTTATTATGTAATTTTTGTCTATGAATTTTTGGGAGTGAAACTTTAGCTAAACTTTCGAGGTTTATTTGAAGACGACGGATTTTTTGATGAGTTGGTGTGGAGGTTTTTGGAATTTTGATTTAATAATGTGCTTACAGGACTTAGGAAAACTTCAAATAAGATGAGGTAAATCGTTGGCTACTTTCATTTTGATATTACCTTGAGATTGGTTGATGTTTTATATCTGCCCTGATTGATTTAGAGAAAAGCCTTAAAATTTAAATAGTTCTCTACCAATAACAGACCGTTGGCCGTCTTCAACAACATTTATTTTAACGTTCTCCGCTTTCCAGTGGTTACATATTACTGTGGTGACAGCCACACCCACATTTTTAATTGCTTCATTTGCGAAAAATTTTAGGTCTTGCTTTACTGTAGTACTCATCCGAAAGCGATATTCATCTCCGTTGATCATTGCCTTAGCTAAAGGTTTACGAATTACTGCGCAAACACTTCCTGAATCCACCAATGCTTTTATTTCAACGTTTCCAAATTGTACTTGAAGGTTTAAATTTTTTATTTCATGTAGATGATATCTCTTTAATATAAAAGCAAAACAATTGACCTCTGCTTCGTCGTTGTCGGAATCGCAATCAGCATTGTTAAAAATGTGATTAAAGAATTGTTTGCCAATTGCATTTACTTGATCCTCGGCTGAAGTTCCAACCGTTTTGGTTTCCGATTTGTCATCGTCCACATTGTTCCCTCGTGGTTTTGTTTTCAGTTGTTTTCACTTTTCCTACAAACCTTGGCAAAATGGTTCGTTCTGCCTCAATTCTTGCATTGTTTTCCGTATGCCGGACAAATTTGTCAATGGGAGTGGGACCAAGTGTTTCCACGCTTTCGACAATGAATTGGTTTCCGCAAGTTTTGTGTTTGGTGTGGCAATCCATAATTGTTATTTTAATATTTTTAGTTTCTTTGTTTACCGAAGAGTTTGTTCTAGATGATACAATGTATGAACAAGAACCAGGAGTTTTCAAATGGTTTTGAAATCCCATTTCATTATTATGCCATCTCTAATGCCCTTTTGGGTGTGATTGATTCTCTAAGCAACTCGCGTTTCATTTCCTCATCTATCATTTTAGCTATGAAAACATCGCGGATGATAAATTCTTAGTGCCTTCCACGGCCACAACTCACAAAAGGTTCCCTTAAACATACGTGGAACTTCTCAATGGGTTCTCCTTTGAGTTGTTTACGGGTGAGAAACACGTAGTGCTCAAATTTGATGTTTCGTTGTTTAAAGAATTCGTTATTCAATAGTGCCCTGAGATGCCTTGTCGTCTTTTTTTCAATGTATTATTTTGACTATTGGGAACAAAATACTCAACATCCTATTGCACTCAAGCTTAAGTTTACAAAAAAACGGCCTAACTGTGGCAAGTCTTCAGTCTTTTCAACTTCTCCAGCTTGAATTGAGTCGGCGCGAAAGGAAGAGAATTGAGAGAACAACTAAATTCCAAGCTATAAGAATCAGAATGAATTCGGATTGAAGTGGGTTTTGGGATCAAACTACTTCCTTGTTAGAATAGAGGTAAAACCAATTTAAAAATCAGAACAGATTTATGAATGATTGCAAAAGTCAAGGAAATATAACTTTGTACAGAATTTTTTTCCTATGACAGCCTTCAATATACGGACTTTGATGATGAATAAAAGTTTAGGAGATCACAAAAACGACAAATTAGAAAATTTAAAAACAAAATGACTCAAAAAAAATCTAGTGCAGTTTTTGCACCATTTAAGTGCTAATCTACACACGATTGGTGATCATGATTTATTGGTGTCCATTGCGTCCAGTTATAGCTTAGGGTCCACACTAACCGTGTGCTAGAGCTTTTCGAGTTTCGACAATTTCTAAGTTTTCTCGGTTGTAAAAGTTAATTTTTGCTGTCTGATGACTTCTGCTGTTGTTTGGAAGTGGCGCCATGATGTAGCGTATTATGACTTTCCTACGAGGGAGCATCAAGTCAAAATTTTGAATGCAAAAATTTGTGCTAATTTTGCCCAAAATCGACTGAATCGAAACATAGTGAAAATTAGGTTAAACCTAATATTAGGTTAAATAAACTCATTCCGACCTTTTTGATATATAAGAAGGTATTTTACTCAAGTAGCTTATTTGTACTTTGGTTTAATAAATTTTCTCTTAAATTTCAAAATAGAGCTTGCTTTATTTATTGTATAACTTCCTCCGGCTCCATAAAGCAATTCGAAAAAATGGTACAATTTTACAATCCGATGGGCATGCGTCATCGGTTTGTAACGGTTTGACGCCATCGGTTTGTATCAGTAATCTATTGACGCTAAAACATACAGATGTCAACTTGACTTACTTGAATTCTCGCAGAATTTATTAAACGCTGAAGAAGATAGGAGCGGTCGAGATATTAGCGGGTGTGAGCCGAAAATTTTGTAAGACTTGAGCTGAGTGCGTTGAAATTTTGTAAGGAATGTGCTGCATGTGTTGAAAGGTTAGTTTTAGGCGCTGAAAATGCTGAATAAAAATATTTTCAGCATTTGTCAACGCATTTCTTGCATGATTTCAGCACACTTTTCCAGAACAAAAAATCAGCATTTCCAGAAATTTTGAATTCAGCAACTTCAGCGCATTCGATACATAAATTCAACACTTCAAAGATTCAGCCCAATTCTTGCATAGTTTGAGCACTTCAAAAAACAGTTTCATCGCATTCAACGCATTCCTTGCATAAAACTTTACGTGCAGTTTTATTGCTCACCATTGCCTATGACGTAGTCAGTATGTACGGTTCTTCATCTTTTGCAATTTTGTAGAGCCATTAACCAATCAAAAACCTGTGCTATTTTGTAAATGATAATTCATTTTTTGACAAACATAACAACTAAAAAGCAACACTCTTTCATCTTATCTAGCGGAAGGAAGAAAGTTATACTTAAGCTACCTGGTTTCATTCAATCAGGTAAATTGGCTAAATACTCCAGCTGTGATAACTGCTTTATCTTAAGAATTGACAAAATTCTTAAGTCTTCTGGCCGATTTCCAACTGTTTTTAAGTTGGAATTCTCTAGTGCAATGCTCTTTAGACTTGCTCTGGTGTAGCTTTTTTAAGCATTGGAAAAAATTCAAAAAAAATTGTAAGAGAAGTGCTGAAAGTGCTGAATTTGTGTACGGAAAGCGTCGAAATTATGTTAGATAGGTGGTGAAAAACTGAAATACCTGTATTAAAGGCCCTGACAAGCGAGGAAAAAAATAAATTTTCCCCGGATAAATCTTACATAATTATCCGCTTATTGTGTTGACTCGTGCTGAAATTGTGTAAGAAATGTGTTGAAAAATCAGCGCATTAAGCTGATAATGTCAGATCCGCCAAAAATTTTCTTGCAGCACTTGTCAGCGCATTGCTTACATAATCTCGATCCAGGACCCGATAGAGAGGGAGAGTGGGGAAATGCAAAAAAAAGATGACTCATGTACAAAAGGCGATTAGAAATTCACTCCATGTATAACCTTTATGAAATTTGCAAGGACGTCCTTCTTTGATGCTTGAAAAAAAACTTAACAGTACTGGCGCATTTGAAAAGTCCAGATAGCATGGTTAAACGGAGGGGCACAAAGACAACCTGCACTGTCCCGGGCCGAGGATTTTGCCCAAAAATAACGGGGAAAAGAGTGGAAAGAGTGTAAAAATAATATTTTTACACCGTTAGTGCCCCCCTTATTAAGGGTGGAATTGCATATTAAAGTGTAATTTACGGGTGTAATTTTAAGATTTAACGGTGGAAAAAGAGTGGAATAACTTATTTTTACACATTTTAGATTACACCGTTACAACTTATTTTTACATTCTTTATTACACCGTTAAAACTTATTTTTACACTCTTCATTACACTCTTTTTCTAAAGTTTACACCCGTAAATTACACTTTAATATGCAATTCCACCCTTAATAAGGGGGGGCACTAACGGTGTAAAAATATTATTTTTTTACACTCTTTACACTCTTTCCCCGTTATTTTTCGTCAAAATCCTCGGCCCGTAAACCGTCTAGAAAGCACGCGATGCACTAAACGAGTCTATAAATATATTTATCTACAGCAGTGTCGGAAAAATCTCAATTTGATGTTAAAAAAAATCAACTCTTGAGATTTTTCCATTATGATTTGGTTGTGTTTCCCTCCTCCTTATCTCAACCGGGCTGGGGACCGGCTACGGCGGAGTTATGAACATTCAACTATAGGAGATTTTTGAGCAAAGCACTGGCAAAAAACCAGGCCTAAACTTTATCTCCAAAACAAAACAAGACAAAACAAAACAAAACAAAAGCAAACAACAAAATAGCTAAGAACTGTCGGAAACAATAACAAAAACGTAATAAATTACAAAATATATTAGATAAAATAAAATAAAGGAAGCAGTAACTTTTTCCAGAGGCAAGCAATACCAGAAATTCTTTTTCCCCTAGATTTTATATACACTTGGGATACTCCATACCAAGTTTGTCTCAATTTGGACAACTCTATGACCCTATCAAAAATAACTATAGTTAAAATTCGCCAATCGCGAAATTCGCAAATTTCCGTTCGGAAAGCTAACTTTTTACCTAGGCAAGCTATAGCAAAAAATATTTTTGGTTTACACTCTAGGTACCTATGAGATTCTCCATACCGAGTTTGGTTCGATTTGAACAACTCCTTGACCCAATGAAAAATACTATATATCAAAATTAATGATTTGAATAAATCGCAAATTTCCGTATGAAAAACTAACTTTTTTCCTAGGCAAGCTATAGCAAAAAATCTTTTTGTTTTACACTCTAGGTACACATAGGAAACTCCATACCGAGTTTGGTTTACTTTGGACAACTCTATGACCCTATCAAAAATAACTATATTTAAAATTCGCTAATCGCGAAATTCGCAAATTTCCGTAGGAAAAGCTAACTTTTTTCCTGGGCAAGCTATAGCAAAAATTTTTTTTCTCTTACACTTTAGGTACCCATGGGATTCTCCATACCGAGTTTGGTTCAATTTGAACAACTCCTTAATCCGTTAAAATAGACCTACTTTTAAAATTCAATAATTGCAATTTAAACTTTTTTCTAGGAAAGTTAGGCGGACCATTCTTTTTGCTTTACAACCTAAATAGTACTGGTAATCTGGGATATCATTTTGGTTCACTTTAAACAACTCCTTGATCCGATAAAATTTCTATAATTTTGAAAATAGAATAAGCGAATAAGTCGATATTTCCGATTGAACAACGAACTTTTTTCCTAGGCAAGTTATGACAAAAATTCTATTTGTTTTAGACTCTACATACACTGGGCATACTCCATTCTGAATTTGGTTCCATTTGGACAACTCCTTGATCCGACGAAAAAGACCTGTTTTTAAAATTCATTAATTGCAATTTAAACGAAATAATCACAACTTTCCGTATGAAAAACTAACTTTTTTTCTAGGAGAGTTAGGCGGACCATTCTTTTTGCATTACAACCTAAATATTACTGGCCGTGTGGGATATCAATTTGGTTCACTTTGAACAACTCCTTGACCCGATGAATTTTCTATATTTTTGAAAATAGAATAAGCGAATAAGTCAAAATTTCCGTATGAAAAACTAACTTTTTTCCTAGGCAAGCTATAGCAAAAACTTTTTTTGTTTCAGACTCTATATACACAGGGGATACTCCATTCCAAGTTTGGTTCGATTTGGACAACTCCTTGACCCAATGAAAAATACTATATATCAAAATTAATGATTTGAATAAATCGCAAATTTCCGTATGAAAAACTAACTTTTTTCCTAGGCAAGCTATAGCAAAAATTTTTTTTGGTTTACACTCTAGGTACACATAGAAAACTTCATACCGAGTTTTGTTTACTTTGGACAACTCTATGACCTAATCAAAACGACCTATTATTAAAAATTATTTAAAATTAATTATTCGAATTAATCGGAAATTTCCGTACGAAAACCCAACTTTTTTGCTAGGCCAGCTGTACCAAAAATTATTTTTGTCTTACACTCTAGGAGGTACCCATGGTGTTCTTCATACCGAGTTTGGTTTGATTTGAACAACTCCTTGATCCGATGAAGTTTCTATATTTTTGAAAATAGAATAAGCGAATAAGTCAATATTTCCGTATGAAGAAGTAACTTTTTTCCTAGGCAAGCTATAGCAAAAACTCTTTTCGTTTCAAACTCTATATATACAGGGGATACTCCATACCAAGTTTGGTTTGATTTGGACAACTCCATGACCCGACGAAATAGACCTATTTTTAAAATTCAATAGTTGCAATTGAAAAGAAATAATAGCAAATTTCCGTATGAAAAACTAACTTTTTTTCTAGGAAAGTAAGGCTGACCATTCTTTTTGCATAAACAACCTAAATAGTACTGGTAGTCTGGAATATCAATTTGGTTCACTTTGAACAACTCCTTGACCCGATGAAATTTCTATATTTTTGAAAATAGAATAAGCGAATAAGTCAAAATTTCCGTATGAAAAACTAACTTTTTTCCTAGGCAAGCTATAGCAAAAAATCTTTTTGTTTCAGACTCTATTTTTACAGGGTATACTCCATACCAAGTTTGGTTCGATTTGTACAACTCCTTGACCCGATAAAAAAGACCTATTTTTAAAAATTATTTAAAACAAATTATTCGAATTAATCGGAAATTTAGGTATGAAGCAATATATATCAAGCAATATGGACATATTTGATTTATGAAAATATGTTTGAAGCAATATTATATTGAAGCAATATAAAAATTGTTGGAAAAAGTCTCTATAGTTGAATTTATAATCAACTTTTCGAATTCTTTCCAGTATGTTCTGTTCATGTTACCCTCCTCCTTTTTCATTCCGGACTTGGGACCGCGGTGGTGGAGTTACAAAAAGATATAGGAGAATTGAGCACAGCACCATGTACGCAACCAGGCTCAAGGAACTCTCTCCAAACGTAAGCAAACAGATATTTCTTTTGTTTGAAGGTTATAGGAGAGATAAGCATAGCACTGGATACAAAACCAGCCTCGAAAACTCTCCAAATCTAAACAATAAGATACTATTTTTTTGTTTAGAGGTTATAGGAGAAATGAGGAGAGCACTAGATACAAGTCAGGGCTCAAAGAGCACTCTCCAAACCTAACATAAATTTATCTATTATCTAATTAAACTTCGAAGCGTGCAGAAACACCCGCTAAAGTCCCGGAATTTCAAATTTAAAGATTTAAATCCGCGGTCGAAGCGGGCAGAAACACCCGCTAACGTTTATTGCGTGCTTCAACATTATTAAAGTTTTTACGTATTATTAAAATTAACTTAAACAAGAAACAAAGTTAAAAGCAGAACTAGTAATAAAACTTCGAAGCGTGCAGAAACACCCGCTAAAGTCCCGTAATTTCAAGTTTAAAGTTTTAAATCCGCGGTCGAAGCGGGCAGAAACACCCGCTAACGTTTATTGCGTACTTCAACATTATTAAAGTTTTTAAGTGTTATTAAAATTAACTTAAACAGGTAGCAAAGTTAAAAGCAGAACAAGTAATAAAAATTCGAAGCGGGCAGAAACACCCGCTAACGTTTATTGCGTGCTTCAACATTATTAAAGTTTTTACGTATTATTAAAATTAACTTAAACAAGTAACAAAGTTAAAAGCAGAACTAGTACTAAAACTTCGAAGCGTGCAGAAACACCCGCTAAAGTCCCGTAATTTCAAGTTTAAAGTTTTAAATCCGAGGTCGAAGCGGGCAGAAACACCCGCTAACGTTTATTGCGTACTTCAACATTATTAAAGTTTTTAAGTGTTATTAAAATTAACTTAAACAGGTAGCAAAGTTAAAAGCAGAACAAGTAATAAAAATTCGAAGCGGACAGAAACACCCGCTAACGTCCCGCAAATTCAGATTTAAAGTTTTAAATCTGCATCTGCGGTCGAAGCGGGCAGAAACACCCGCTAACGTTTATTGCGTTCTTCAACCTTATTAAAGTTTTTAAGTATTTTTAAAATAACTTAAACAAGTAACAAAGTTAAAAGCACAACAAGTAATAAAAATTCGAAGCGGACGGAAACACCGCCAACGTCCCGGAGTTTCAAATTTGATGTATATGTTTGTATGTTTATGTATGTATGTATGTATGTATGTATGTATGTATGTATGTATGTATGTATGTATGTATGTATGTATGTATGTATGTATGTATGTATGTATGTATGTGTGTACCGATATGTATTTATGTATGTATGTATGTATGTATGTATGTATGTATGTATGTATGTATGTATGTATGTATGTATGTATGTATGTATGTATGTATGTATGTATGTATGTATGTATGTATGTATGTATGTATGTATGTATGTATGGATGGATGTATGTTTATATGTATGTATGTATGTATCTGTAATGAATGTATATATGTAATCTTGAGAAAATAAATTTCAGAAACCACTAAATTCACTCAGAAGCTCGACTTAAACAAAGTATTGATTTAGTTCCCTTGCTATCAGAGACCTACGCAAGTAGGCAAATCTGCACTAAACTATCAGAACAAGTAAAAATTAAACTTTAAGAACTAAACGGTCCTTCAAATCTAATCGTGCTCGAAATGTTTTAGCACGTTGATAAAGTAAAGATCGCCCAGGAAGAAAAAATTGTTAAGCTTATTTTGAACTGAATTCACTCTCAGAAGCTGAATGTCAGGCAATTCTGTAACACGATATGCAAGAGGCTCAAGGACACCTGATTCCTTTTCAAATTCTGTCGACCTGAGATCAATAACGACTGTTTCAATTATCTCGTACAGCTGTACTAAACAGAAGATCGCTGAACTTCGATCTACGAACAGTAGAATCTGACCCACCTTAAACTCACCATCCTCACGAATTGCGACAACACTGCTAGCGTTTGATCTCGTATAACTCTGGCTGTCAAGATGGAACAGCCCTCGAAATCTGCCGAATAAACAAGCTTCTGGGAACTTAGCTTGGGTCTCATTGAAAACGTCATTCCTTTCTACGCACAAGTCCTCTTTGAAACCGCTTGTTTTTCAGTTTTTTAATAAAACATGTCAGATTGTCTTCTTTCGTTTCCAAGCTGCCAAGTTGTCGATTACGAATATAGCGACTAACAATCAGACTGCAGGTAATTACCGTTCCAGTCAGAGTTCTTATAAGGTGGTTGTTTGCGTTCTCAAACATCGTAGCCGAAGTAGTCCACAATGGCCCAAAGGTAGTGCACTGCCATGCTAGATGTCTTAATAAATGTTAATTGATAGAATCAAATTTTTTTCAGCGGATAGCGAAATGACATATTATAGCAAAAGGCTTCTAAAAGATGTCCGCATAGGCTTGCTTGTGATACACTCTCGTACATGGATCGTAGTGAAAATGCTAGGTAATCAAGATTTTAAATGTCTCGCGGGCGACAGAACTTTCGAAAAATTTACGAAAAACTATGGGTGAGAAATAAAGAAGAAAAGTTTTCAATTCATTTGCTTTGAAATGATCAAGTGAGCGCAGTGATCTGATCGACCGCTTGAACTCGCTTGTTTAACGTACTTTTCCAGTTGCATTGTCAATTTTGGCTATTTCAATCGAGCTGAGTTGTTCAGCGAAAAATTTGATGACATCGTGAGCAACACCCTTAAGGCATTGATGCATGGTGTCTATAGGGCAGGTCAATGGCAGGTTCGGAACAATGTCGAAAAATTTCGAGCGTCCTTTGACACCCAAGGTGTCAACTTCTGGATCCTTCTCTTTTCTTTCCTTTCTTTCGTCAACGATTCCGCTCTCAAATAGTCTAACCAAGTGCTCATGCTCTGCAGGATTCCTCATTGTGAAGGTGCGATCATTCGGGTACGAATGACTACCTGGAAATCTCTGAATTCCCCTCATAGTACACAGCCCACAGCCATAATAAGCGTTGAATTTTTTCATTTTCAGAACATCATGTTTGCAGACGAGGTCGACGAAGAAAATTGTAGTGAAGCGGATTTGGTACGAACGTTCATTGTATTTAATATTCTCTACTTTTGAAATCTCAGAAGCATAGTGATCAAAAATGGGATCCCATGAAATTTCTCCTTTGCCGTACCACAAAGAACAGAGAAAAATATTATCGAATGATGATCTGAGTTTTGGTGGCAGGTCAGCCAAAGCAACCCAGAGAGGGTAAGCGGAGCAATCACTAGACTCTCGAACCTGAACTCCGTCAACGTTAATTATAAGTTTCACATGGATTGTACCTTCCTCAAAAAGACTTGAGAGTTTTAGATCTGTTTTTGTTTCTGGGTTTGCGTGTTTCACTATTTCATTAATGTACTTTTCAACATTCTGCACCAATTTGTCGAAAAAATTTAGATAAATAACTTCCCCATTGCCATTGTTCTCTCTGTGCTTTATGTATTGCTCTGTCAGTTTCTTTGTCTCTTGTTTCAAAAAATTTGGAGCAGGTAGACGGTCATTTGGATGAATAATCTTTTGAAATTTTAAAAGGTCATACAGCGCTTCGTCGGGTAAACAATAACGCGCAGAAATTGCAAATAAACCAAGTGCAGCATTATGGACAGTGACGTTTGAATTACACAAAAGAGGCTGGGAAGAAAATTGAAAACCATCTTTATTATGGTCATAACAGTCTTTTTCCGCGTCCACTACGTCTTCACTGTCGTGGTCTGAGATCATATCTAGCCGATTCGATGACGATTCACTTAAAGAAGCAACTTCACAAGATGGATAGGATTTTATGTCATCAGCAGAAACAGGCATACTCTCATGGGTACTATTCTCCTCAGTTTCAACGTCTGAAGAACGCACAGAATCAACTTGGTGTATGTACGTTTGAATGTGTCTACTTGAACTGTCCACCAACCTTCTTTTCACGCGCCTCTTCCGTTGATTCTGGAATTTTCTTTATATGGCACTTCCAAAATCGGTAGGCGTACCAACACTCGATTGACTTGCTCCGTAATTTGAACCAAAACTTTCTCCAGAATGAAAAATTTCACTTGAAATTCCCGAAGCATGTAAAGATTGGGTCGAAATATCAGCCAGGCGTTGTTCTCGGGGTGTCGTGGATGGCAAGATTTCATTATATGATTCATGCTTCTCTTTGTGCGGACATCCACATTTCAATCGGCCATCTTTAAAGTAGTTGTTACCGTAGCTCACTTTGATTTCTTCTCCAACTTCTATAGACATGATAAATTGGAGAAAAATTCATCTATTGTGGAGGAGGAAAGAGCTTGTGTATCCCATAAAAAATTTGGTGTTTGGGGAGCAGGAGTGGTTGGCAAAACGAATTGGACCCAATAGCACTAGTTTATCCCTTTCCAACTCACCGCGCATGACCGACAAATCAGACTTTTCGTTTTGTAATTCCTGAGGAACACTTTCAATAGGCCCAACAGGAAAAGATCTTAGGGGTTCCAGCGAAGGCTTCAAGGTCTTTTCTGTATGATTGAAGAGGCCAAAGCCCCCGAAACTGTCTGGCAAGATTTTGAAACCCATCTCAATAGAGGCCTCATAGAGTTCTTTTAAAGACGAGTATGCTTTAAAAAGTCGTCTGTCTGCTTTCAAACGTCTCTCATACTCTTCAAAACTGCTCAACGGAAGCATTGTTTGAGGAACTACATCGAATTTGCATAAGATTTGACGCACTACTTGTCCGTCCACAATTACCAATTCTTCGCAAGTTATCATCATATGACTTGAAAAACTTAATCAGAATTTAATCAAGGTGAATGAATGAATAAATGAATGAACGCATGAATGAATTAACGTATGTATGCATGTATGTAGGTACATAAGTATGTAAGTATGTATATATGTACACATGTATATATGTATGTATGTATGTATGTATATACGTAGTATTTATGTATATATGTAAAATGTATGTATATATGAGGTATGTATATATATATATATATATATATATATATATATATATGTATGTACATATATATATATATATATATATATATATATATATATATATATATACATATATTATATATATATATATTTATTTGTATATATATATATAGATATATATATATATATATATATATATATATATAGGTATGTAAATGTATTTATATATATATATATATATATATATATATATATATATATATATAATATATATATATATATACATGTATTTATATATACATATGTATATATAAATATATATATATATATATATATATATATATATATACATATATATATATGTATATATGTATTTATATATATATATATATATATATACAAACATTTGTATATATATATATATATATATATATATATATATATGTATTATGTGTATGTATGTATGTATGTGTATGTATGTATGTATATATGTACTATTTACGTATCAATGCAGTATGTATGTATTTATTTAGTATGTATGTATTTACAACAAACATATGTACAAACATTTAAATATATGTGTGTATGTATGTATGTATGTATTTATATGTATGTATGTATGTATGTATGTATGTATGTATGTATGTATGTATGTATGTATGTATGTATGTATGTATGTATGTATGTATGTATGTATGTATGTATGTATGTATGTATGTATGTATGTATGTATGTATGTATGTATGTTTTTATGAATGTATATATGTATTTATGTAAGTACGAAATTAAATTTGTATGTATGAAAAACTATTAAGTAAACTTTGAATTTATGATCACAAAACGAAAACCGAGCTTCAGAAAACGGCAAACTCACCAACTAAACAATATAACATCAAATGATTTAAACAGGGAATTAGGTTAAACACTCCAGTAAAAGTAAAGGCAGAAAGGCGAGTTTTTTCTAGGGAACCGTATTTCTACAAATAGGAAGCAACGTATATGTACAATAAACAAGATCAAGGAGATGGCCTTCACATTACAAACAATGATCTTCATTTACTCATTTGCTTCTAAACTAGAATGTCGTTTCCGAAAATCCTTGCCGTATTGGTTGGCAGCTTTTCTCGCAGTCTCGAAAGCCAGTTTTGGTGTATCTGGGTACTTTTGCTCTACAACTTCTAAAAGAGGCAGAAAAACCTGGTCATTTTTTGCTCATCAATTAACTTAGGTTTTTGGGTTTTCAGGTCAAGGAAAGGTTGATCTCCTAATTCATGCTATTTAAGGCTGTTATGCAATGATGACTCCTACGGTGAAGCTGACGTATAAATTTTACTAAAAAAACCTACTCCTGAACTTTTCGAGAATTTCACTTGGCGCTTCTTTGCGGCCGTCAGTTTCACGTCTTCTCGGCTCAAGGACCTGCACGCCCGTTTTCTGGAAAAAATTTCTCAAAGAGGGCCCGCGAAAATTTTCCGACTTCAGATCCGGCATGAATTGTCATGAGATCTTCATCGTTGTGTATAACTGCAACTGTAGATGTGCCGCGGGAAGGATGATGGTCTATGCTCTGGTAGCCGTGATGGTCAACAAAGCGAATTTCTTTCAACTCTGCGGTCTGAAACAAGTTTTCGTGTAACCAACTGCGCCTATCTCTTGCAGAAACTCATTTGTCTACGACCACTTGTCACTACCAGTTGTCATGGGTAAGGCCAAAAAGGTCTAGCAATTAAGGCTGAGTGATACCAAATTGTTAAGCAAACAATAATCTAACTTTCTCGTCAATTCTTGCACATAGGTTTGCGCGCTTCTTGTCGCCGATCTTTCGTTTCTCTTCAAAGCTTTTCATCAACTCGTTCATCTCCAGAACGTGATTATCAAGATACTCTTTTAAAAAAGAGCAATTGGGGCCGCAATCGTCTTTGTTGGTTTCACTGTTTGAAACCATGTTGGCGCTGATCTCAGGTAAAGAACTGGAGCAAGGTTGTGAGAAACTCAGATTATCAGAGGGCTGCTAAAAACGCAAAGAGCAAATTTTCCAATCACACCAAAAATCGAAAATCGAAGCGAGCAGAAACACCCACTGACGTCTGCGATGATTAAAATTATTATATATGTATGTTTGTTTGTATGTATGTATGTATGGATGCATGTATGTATGTATAAATGTTTAATTAATTTGGCGACTGATTTTGATTTAGAAACAACTGGAACCATAAGATCTGGTTTGTGATTAAAATTATTTAAAACCTTTAATTTTTACCATGTTCTTGTTCTGGCTGCCCTGGAGAACGGCTGGCTGCGTTAACTTTTCGACTTTAGATTTTTGATTTCTTCCGTTCAGTTGATTGCCCTAGGCAGACTTCTCTGCTGCTCATAACTGGATAGCGGGAACGACTCAAAAAGTTGACATCATCAACTACAGGAGCCGTCGGCGCAGCTAGAACTTTTTTTGCGCAATTCTGAAGGACTTTTGCCACCGTCTAGTTCTGCTTGAAAAGTCTTCATCGCTTCCTCTACTTTTTTATAATCGCTTTTCGACAACAAACGACAACAAACAGGTTGGTCTTTAAATTGCAAGTTGTAACTCTCTCCTTCAATTAAAATCAACATTTCTGAGGGTTTTAATTTCTTCGGCCATTTGGTGCTGCTGTAAGTTATAAGAATCAAATTGTCTTTCACAAAAAGCCATGCTAAGTTGTCCCTCAAAATGCTATCTTTTATACTATCCTCTCTTTCAGCCTCAGAGTCGAATAGGTTATGGCTTTTCGGTGGTTCAGATCTCGAGTTGCCTCGTTTCATTTCCAACGATCTAAAAATTTGCAGACAAAGTAGAGCGAAATTATTTCTGTGTTGTGTGCGAATCTGCAATTAGAAATTCTTACATAAAATTGTTCTTGTGTTAATTTATTTGAAAAAAAAGTGACTTGATTTTCAACAACCTAAATGAGTTGATTTCATCCAAAATTTCCAATACAAAAAATAGCACCTTTAAGAAGACAAACTAAAACTAACTAGCATATATTCTCATCTGTAACACTTAGGCGTACTTCTGCATAAGACAACACTTACGTATAGGATATAGGAACCCAAATCAACCTCGTGTTAAACGTCTGACTCAATTACAATTTATTTCAAAACAGAACTAAAAAAACAGCCGATTCTAAAATCACTACGAACGGTTCCTAATCTCGATTACAATTCATTTTTCTTCATTCTTAACTATCTTAAAACTTTCAGACTAGCCAGAGCAAAATTACTTCTATGTTTTCTACGAATCTGCAATTAGTATTTCTTGAATAAAATTGTTCTTGTGTTAAATCATTTGAAAAAAAAGTGATTTGATCTTCAACAACCTAAATGAGTTGATTTCATTCAAAACTTCCAATTCGAAAAAAAAGCACCTTTAAGAAGACAAATTAAAACTAAAGTAGAACAAATTCTCATCTGTAACACTTTGGCGTGCTTCCGCAAAAGACAACACTTACATATAGGAACTCAAAGTTACCGTGTTTAACGTCTGATTCAATTACAATTTTTCAAATTTCAAAAATCACTTGCAACAATTGCTACTCCTGATTATTGGATAGAAACTCAATGCTTTCGGTCTCAGATTCGCTCAAATCCTCACAACTTTGAGAAGTCTCGGGAAGTTTCTTTCCCTCTCGCTTTTTCTTGGCCTCTGCCTTTTCCCTCATTTGATTCACCCAAAAAGGGTCAAAATTTCGTTTCTTGTATCGAAGTGAATCCATGTCAGCTCTCTTGGCAGCCAAACGAGCTTCATTGTACGCATCTGGCCAAAGACGAGGTGGAAACTGTCTCTGTACAAGGCCTTAAGCAGAGGAAAACACACCTTAGGTAAGTTTTTTAGGAAAATCAATCATAATAAAAACTGGTTCCAAAAACTTCAAAAACGAAAACAGAAAAAAATCATTTGAGGAAATCAGTTTGAACTTCCGACAACTTATTCTTGAAACCTGGTTTTTGACAACTTAGTTATTGATCATTATACCTTTAAAGATTTTTGTTCTCTTGGGAGATGCAGGCTTCCGCACTTCGCTTTCTCGGGTTGGGGATTTGATTTCCCTCTGTAGACCCTTCTGGCCCCATAATGCTGTTCGCAGATTTCTTCCCAGTTCTTCGGGATTTGAAGTTGTTGGGAAATTATCCAAATCAAATTCCTCATAAAAACTTGGTATAGCTATACCTAGCTCTTCTGTGTCATTGTCTGCATCAACTTTCTTGAGATCTTTCTAAATACAGATAGTTTGGAATCTATCCAAAACTTGGCAAAATAACCATTTCTTGAAAGAAAAGTCTGAGCGCAAAAATTGAGCAAACTTTATAAAAACTTGCTAGAAACCACTTCTACCAAAAAATTGGTCAACACTTTTGTATCACTGAGGCAAGATTCTACAATGGTTTTCAATTTCTGGAGCTTGCTCTCCAGCTTTCTGTTGCAGGACAAAACCGTCTTCTCATATGCTTGTATAACCTCTGCAATGAGTTTTTTGTCCTCATTAAGAACTTCCAGTAATCTTTCATGATTAGCGCATTTCTAAACAAGAATGTTTTTAACTGACAAAACCAAAGAACTGATAACGAATCAACCAAACTTTCGGATAGTAAGTTAACGATTGCAGTAGTCACTCGCTATGATATTTTATCTGCTTAAATTTCTCGCAAAAAATTACAATGTTTATCTTTTATTGACTTCTTAGACAGCAAATGTATTATATTTATTGCGATAACTCTTTCACAGAGAGAAAAAAGAGGAGCTCTAACCAAAACCCTTGGACTTGCAGTTGCTAGCCTTGTACTCGGTGTCCCACCTTGCCTGAGGGTCCACTTTGCACCTGTAGGTGGGGTACCACTTACTGGGTTTTCAAACTGTTGTGCAAAAGCCGCATAAATTTCTTGGTATCGCTCGAGTTCAGCTTGCATTGCCGCAGGAGGCTCGTGTTTAAACAACACGCATTCAATTTCAGAACCATCGATCAACAGATTAGTTTTTTCATCAATCTCTAATTTCATTCGATCATTCATTTGGAAGCTCTTGAGCCAACGCCCATCAAATAACCCAATTTTTAACACCTGACAACTTGCTGTCAGGAAAACAAACTCGATTTTCATTGGCATTTCTGAAATCGTTAGGTCAGTAAAAACAGATCAACCCAGAAATTTAAAAAATAATGGAGAAAATTGTCAAAAACGTTAGAGTCAACATTCATTTAATTGAGAGTCAATTGCAATCCAACGAAGAAAGCGAAAAGACAAAAAAAACATCAACTTCAAACACAATTACTAACAATTTCAATCAAAATCTACAATCAAAAGAATTGCTTTGCGACTATCATTATCAAAAAGATCAAGCTCTGAGAATAAGAAAAACAAAGTCAAACAAAGTAACACTACGAAAATTTCACACTGCACCTTTGAGGAAACAAAAATTAAAATCCATTCATCGGCTCCATATTTTCAGCACTTGATATGGAAGCAGTTGTCGTGTAGCTGGACTCCTCATTGCTTTCCGAGAACTCAATATACTCAACTTCTAGGTCTTCTACTCGTTGCCTTAAGCCATCTATTTTTTCACGTAGCTGTTTTATTTCTTGCCGCAGTCGCTCAATTTCAGACAAAGGATTTTCAAGAAACCTGGTTTCAATCGCAGTACCACTTTACAAACCCAGAAAATTCTGTCTGAACACAATTTTTGTTTGTTGCAGCATATCAGCCGTTCAACTGAAAACATTTTTGATTTCCAAAAAAGTTTATATCAAAAAGAAAAAAAAATGTAATAAAAGATGACAGCTCAAAAAAACTTTTACCTCGTGTCCTACCGCAGTACATTCACGCCTAAATCCACCATCGCCATCAATCTTCATGACGTTATGGGTATTCTAATTTCAACTAATTATAACTGCTAATTTCTACTTCATCTTAAGTTATAGGTCTAAAAATTCGAAGCGGACAGAAACACCCGCTAACGTTCGTCAGTTTCAATTTTATTGAAATTTTACAATAACGGTCGAAGCGGAAAAGATCCGCTTAGCGGAAATTCGAAGCGGGCAGAAACACCCGCTAACATTCGTCAATTTTGATTTTATTGAAATTTTACAATAACGGTCGAAGCGGAAAAGATCCGCATAGTGGAAATTCGAAGCGGGCAGAAACACCCGCTAACGTTCGTCAATTTTAATTTTATTGAAATTTTACAATAACGGTCGAAGCGGAAAACATCCGCATAAGTGGAAATTCGAAGCGGGCAGAAACACCCGCTAACGTTCGTCAGTTTCAATTTTATTGAAATTTTACAATAACGGTCGAAGCGGAAAAGATCCGCTTAGCGGAAATTCGAAGCGGGCAGAAACACCCGCTAACATTCGTCAATTTTGATTTTATTGAAATTTTACAATAACGGTCGAAGCGGAAAAGATCCGCTTAGCGGAAATTCGAAGCGGGCAGAAACACCCGCTAACATTCGTCAATTTTGATTTTATTGAAATTTTACAATAACGGTCGAAGCGGAAAAGATCCGCTTAGCGGAAATTCGAAGCGGGCAGAAACACCCGCTAACATTCGTCAATTTTGATTTTATTGAAATTTTACAATAACGGTCGAAGCGGAAAACATCCGCATAAGTGGAAATTCGAAGCGGGCAGAAACACCCGCTAACGTTCGTCAGTTTCAATTTTATTGAAATTTTACAATAACGGTCGAAGCGGAAAAGATCCGCTTAGCGGAAATTCGAAGCGGGCAGAAACACCCGCTAACATTCGTCAATTTTGATTTTATTGAAATTTTACAATAACGGTCGAAGCGGAAAAGATCCGCTTAGCGGAAATTCGAAGCGGGCAGAAACACCCGCTAACATTCGTCAATTTTGATTTTATTGAAATTTTACAATAACGGTCGAAGCGGAAAACATCCGCATAAGTGGAAATTCGAAGCGGGCAGAAACACCCGCTAACGTTCGTCAATTTTAGTTTTGAAATTTTACAATAACGGTCGAAGCGGAAAAGATCCGCTTAGTGGAAATTCGAAGCGGGCAGAAACACCCGCTAACGTTCGTCAATTTTAATTTTTTTTGAAATTTTACAATAACGGTCGAAGCGGAAAAGATCCGCTTAGTGGAAATTCGAAGCGGGCAGAAACACCCGCTAACGTTCGTCAATTTTAATTTTATTGAAATTTTACAACGGTCGAAGCGGAAAAGATCCGCTTAGTGGAAATTCGAAGCGGGCAGAAACACCCGCTAACGTTCGTCAATTTTAATTTTCTACTACTACTATTACTACTACCGTGGCCGGTCAAATGGCCGACATACAAATTAGACGACCCACCTTCTAGCCGACACTTGAGCAAATATAACTACTCGAACGCCGCAATTCACAATAATTACCCGCGCATTAAGCGGTAAATGTAGCATTCTTTAGTTGTGAAACAAACATTAATCGGCTATTACTGCTAGCTAACATAGCCATGCCTCCGTGGCCCGTGTGACTTGATATGAATCCATCACAACCGAACAAATTATTACGGCCGAACGTAATTAAATTGACGCTTCGAATAACACAACTTTATTATACAGTTCCGATTTCGGTCATTTTCACGTCGTCTTGATGAAAGCTGCCAGCTAATTGGCGTGTCTTCTAACTTGTGTGTCGCCTAATACACCTAGCGCCTACCACTACTAATGCAATCAATTTTTTTGTCAAAATCGGTCAAATGTAATTAAATTGAATCAAATTGCAATAGTGCAAGTACAAATAGTCAAAGAAAGCAGTCAAATTGCAATAGTACAAAAAAATCAAAGTAATAAAAAAAAACAGAAGTACAAGTATTCAAAGAAAGCAATCAAATTTAAGCTAATTGAAACGATTTTCTCGCATGGTTTTGTTGATTGCGCAAGCCAGCTCCTTCCTACCCTTCTCGTTTAGATGGACGCCGTCAGGTAAAAAAGACCTCGCTTTGTGCATTTCTTTGTGCAGCTTGAAAAAAGGCAACTTGACTGGCTTAGTTGCGCGTTGAAACGTTGGATGTTAAAGTGAGTGCAGTTTCGCTTCAGTACAGTACACGCGATTACTCTCGGACGGTTCGCCAAATTTCTGATGGCACTGTATAAGGCCCGTACTTTCTCCAATACATCAGTTGGGTCTTCGCCCGGTCCATTGCGCGCAGCCAGATTGTTACCTCCTACAGCCAGGATAACATTTCTATAGACGGCCAAGGTATCCAGCAACACAAAAAACTGATTAACTTTCCCCCCAGATAAGGAATAGGCAACACAGTTCTTAACACATATGCTGTCGAAGATAGAATCGCCGACGATCGCGGTATGGACCGCTTCTTCATCAACAAAATTATTGTAAATAAATTCAGTTGTGGTGCCGTCGATGTTGTCCTTCACAAGCCGTCCGTGCTGTTGATGGTTAGCAAACAGCGGTTTTAGCCTTTTGTTAGGCGGGGCTGAGTTGTTGTTCCCATTGAGGTTACCCAGTCGACTGTGATCCATTTCAACTGAAAGCGAAACAAATATTTACAAAGCTCAATAACACAGCAGCAGGAATCCACCAATAGTATAACAGTACAGATATAGTATTAAGCGCGTATTGGGTTCTGGCATATAGCCTATCGAATTTGCCTGGACGAGAGCTTTCCAACGATATAACATTTATGGGTCACCACCGTTCCCTCCGTACAACGCTCCGTACAACGCTCCGTACAACGCTCCGTACATCGTCCCTCCGTACAGAGCTCCTCTCCGTACAAACTATTCGTACAACCTATTCGTTCGCAACGCTTAATCTTTCAATCTACATCGTATTCTCATTCCTTTGACTGCCTCCCACTTTCTTTGCCGTTCTTGAGCTTTCGGAAATTTCTATTTCATTTCAGCTTCAAATTTACACATGCTTACCTCGAGGAAGCGAATGTGCCTCTCTCTGCTGTCACTTGACGGGACACCACACGAATAAGCATGTCACGTGACCGTTTGGACGCGGCAAACGAAAGTTTCACTTTGTCATCTGGGTTAGCCGCTATAATTATGAAGTAAAATTATCAAAGTGATAAAACTAAGATATTCGAGAAGGGGAATAAGGCTTATACGTCCGAAAAAGGCTTATATCTCAAAAACTACTGAACCAAATTTAAAAAATGAATATGTTTTGGAATCAGCATGAACTGGGGCATCGTTCTGGCGTTAAAAAAGTTAAAAAAGTAAAGGAATAAAAACTCGATTTTTGACAATTTGTCTGAAATTTGCATATTTTCCGCAAAGTTTGGAAAATCGGAAAATTGGGCAGTGAAATTCAACCGAAACTTTTTAACCCATATATATTCGTAAAGAAGATTAAATGGGCAAGAAAATGATATCATATACTCTTAAATACGTCGTGTAACAAAAAAGTTATTAAACTAAACAACTTTGAAATTTCGAAAATTTTGCTAAAATCGACCCTGATTTCGGTCTCTACATTGCCCTCGCATTCTCTTGTTTGGCAATACTTTAAAATGATATTAACATGGTTGTTGGACGCGTAAAATCTAGTTTACCATGATACCAAAAACTTGTATGTTTTGGCTTGATAAAATGGTAAATTTAGTCAAAGTAACACAAAAATGCCATATTTTTGGCCCCTAAATCGCTAATTATTGAAAATTTTGAAATCAAATAAACAAAGTCGAAAAAAGATCTATATATATTTTTAAAGTAAATTAATACGGCAACAAAATGAGCTATTATAGACTTTCTAAATCGTCTTCCTCAAAAAGTTATTAACAGACGTTTTTCATGAAGTTCGACTTTTTCTTCACCTAAATCGACGGTTCTTTAAAATTTTGTGAACAAATCAAAATATTGGCATTTACTTCTACACAAACTCATAAAGTACGTTAACACGGCAACAAAATGAGCTATAATAGACTTTTTATCTCGTCTTTTTTCAAAAAGTTTTTAACAGACGATTTTCATGAAATTCGACTTTTTCTTCACCTATTTCGACTGTTCTTTAAATTTTTGTGAACAAATCAAAAAATTGTCATTTACTTCTACACAAACTCATGAAGAACGTTATCACAGCAACAAATTGAGCTAAAATAGACATTCTAAGTCGCCTTCTTCAAAAAGTTATTAACAGACGTTTTTCATGATGTTCGACATTTTCTTCACCAAATTCGACGGTTCATTGAAATCTTCTGAAAAAATCAAAATATGAGCATTTATCTTTACACAAATTCATTAAGTACGTTATCACGGGAAAAAAATGGGCTAACAACTAACATATACGTTCTTACTCGTCTTCTTCAAAAAGTTATTATCAGACGTTTTTCATGAAGTTCGACTTTTACTTCACCTAATTCGACGGTTCTTTAAAATTTTGTGAACAAATCAAAATATTAGCATTTACTTCTACACAAACTCATAAAGTACGTTAACACGGCAACAAAATGAGCTACTAGAGACTTTCTAAACCGTCTTCTTCAAAAAGTTATTAACAGACGTTTTTCATGAAGTTCGACTTTTTCTACACCTAACTCGACGGTTCATTAAAATTTTTTGAACAAAACAAAATATTGGCATTTACTTCTACATAAACTCATAAAAAACGTTAACACGGCAACAAAATGAGCTATAATAGACTTTCTATCTCGTCTTTTTTTAAAAAGTTTTTAACAGATGATTTTCATGAAGTTCGACTTTTTCTTCACCTATTTCGACTGTTCTTTAAAATTTTGTAAACAAATCAAAATATTGTCATTTACTTCTACACAAACTCATGAAGAACGTTATCACAGCAACAAGATGAGCTAAAATAGACATTCTAAGTCGCCTTCTTCAAAAAGTTATTAACAGACGTTTTTCATGAAGTTCGACATTTTCTTCACCAAATTCGACGGTTCATTGAAATTTCGTGAACAAATCAAAATATGAGCATTTACTTTTACACAAATTCATTAAGTACGTTATCACGGGAACAAAATGGGCTAACAACTAACATTTACGTTCTTACTCGTCTTCTTCAAAAAGTTATTATCAGACGTTTTTCATGAAGTTCGACTAATTTCTTCACCTAATTAGACGGTTCATTCAAATTTTGTAAACAAAACAAAATATGGGCAATTACTTCTACACAAACCCAATAAGTACGTTATCACGGCAACAAAAAAAGTCTAACAAAGACCTTCTAACTCATTTTCTTAAACAAGTTTTTAACAGACGTTTTTCATGAAGTTCGACTATTTCTTCAGTTAATTAGACGGTTCTATAAAATTTTAACAAATCAAAATATAGGCAATTGCTTGTACACAAACTCATAAAGTACGTTACCAGAGCAACAAAATGGGCTAACATAGATCTTCTAATTCGTCTTTTTCAAAACGTTATTCAAAGACGATTAATTAATAATTTGTGAACAAATCATCATGTGGGCATTTAATTCAACACAAAATGATTTTGTACGTTATCACGGCAACAAAATGGGCTAAAAGCTAACCTAGACTTTCTAACGCGTCTTCTTCAAAAAGTTATTAACAAACGTTTTTCATGAATTTCGACTATTTCTTCACCTAATTCGACGGTTCATTTAAATTTTTTGAACAAATCAAAATATGGGCAATTACTTCTACACAAACCCAATAAGTACGTTATCACGGCAATAAAAAAAGTCTAACAAAGACCTTCTAACTCATTTTCTTAAACAAGTTTTTAACAGACGTTTTTCATGAAGTTCGACTATTTCTTCAGTTAATTAGACGGTTCTATAAAATTTTAACAAATCAAAATATAGGCAATTGCTTGTACACAAACTCATAAAGTACGTTACCAGAGCAACAAAATGGGCTAACATAGATCTTCTAATTCGTCTTTTTCAAAAAGTTATTTAAAGACGATTAATTAATAATTTGTGAACAAATCATCATGTGGGCATTTAATTCTACACAAAATGATTTTGTACGTTATCACGGCAAGAAAATGGGCTAAAAGCTAACCTAGACTTTCTAACGCGTCTTCTTCAAAAAGTTATTAACACACGTTTTTCATGAATTTCGACTATTTCTTCACCTAGTTCGACGGTTCGTTTAAATTTTTTGAACAAATCAAAATATGGGCAGTTACTTCTAAGCAAACTCACAAAGTACGTTGTCAAGGCAACAAAATTGGCTTACATAGACCTTCTAACTCGTCTTCTTCAAAAAGTTATTAACTGACGTTTTTCATGAAGTCCGACTTTTCTTCACCTAATTCGAGGGTTTATTAAAAATTTGTGAACAAATCAGAATATTAGGATTAACTTCTACAAAAACTTGTAAAGTACGTTGTCAAGGCAACAAAATAGGCTAACGTAGATTTTCTAACTCTTCTTCTTGTAAAAGTTATTAACAGACGTTTTTCATGAAGTTCGACCTTTTCTTCACCTAATTTGCCTGTTCTTTAGAATTTTGTGAACGAATAAAAAAAATGGCATTTATATCTACACAAACTCTTAAATTACGTTATCACGACAACAAAATGCGCTAACATAGACTTTCTAACTCGTCTTCTTCAAAAAGTTATCAATAGACCTTTCTCATGAAGTTCGACATTTTCTTCACCTAGTTCGACGGTACATTAAAATTTTGTGAACAAACCAAAATATTGGCGTTTACTTCTACACAAACTCCTAAAGTTTATTATCGAGGCAACACAATGAGCTAACATAGGCTTTCTAACCCGTCATCTTCAAAAAGTTATTAACAATTGTTTTTCATGAAGTTCGACATTTTCTTCACCTAACTCGACGGTTCATTAACCCGTAATCTTAATTCGTTGTCTTTTTTGTATTATTCAGTGGTATCAAGGACATTAAAACACACAGATTGCAACTGGTGGCGTTGAAAAGGTGCATTTGAATCTCCTTATGCGATGAATCATACATGCCATTAACCTGCAAAAGTCTCTTCTACTGCAGAAAGAAGAACAAAAACAAGCTAAACCAAAAAAAAACAAAAAAAGGCTTCATTGTCATCTGTATCCTCCTCCTCTTCATTCTGTGTTGAAGACGTAGATCAAATTTTTATTATTGCAGCACAAATTTTTGTAATTTTTTTTTCCTTGTGCGGAGCCTGGATAAGATTTACATCCGTTGAAAAGAAGGAAATAAGTGGACAAAACAGTGTAATTGTAGTGTATTTCTAAGAGTGTAATTTCTTAAAAACTGCGGTGTATTTCTAAGAGTGTAATCACTTCAAAATTACACTTTTCACTCTTTTCCCCACTAAAAATTGAACGAAAGAGTGTAATTTTCAAGAGTGTAAAAAGCGTGGAATGAAGAGTGTAAAAAGTGTAAAAAAGAAAGTAATTTTCTTAAAATTACACTCTTACACTCTTTTCCCTGCTATTTAAGAGTGGAAAACGCTTTACACCCTAATCTCGCTTAATAACGGTGTATTAGGGGTGGACACCTCGGCCCGGGGTCTGATCTTCACCGCTTCACTTACTGCACTAAATTACGATGAAGCAGTGCGTGGTGCATACATTAAAAAACGGAAAAGAATCCCAACAGAATAAAACCATTACCAAAATTTTTCGAAGAAGAAATTTATTACCTTCAACATGGAAGTTGATAAATTAAGTAAAATGAGTAAGAGTTCGAGTAGAGACCAGATTGTTATCTTAGAGACCAGATACTCTTGCAAGAATATTGGCAAAAAGGGTTATCTCGCAAGATCTTGCTAGTCGAATGGTTACCTGCAAAATTTTTCCAAGACGATGGTTGTCTTGTAAGGTCTTTCAGAAAAAACTATTGCAAGAATAATTTTGAAGGAGTGATAAAAGAGTACTAGAGCTTCTTTTCAGCGCTTTATTATATGATAATACACATACACACACAGACACACACACACACACACACACACACACACACAAACACACACACACAAACCCAAACACAAACACACAAAAACACATAAACACACATACAAACACAAACACACAAACACACATACAAACACACACACACACAAACACACACATACAAACACACACACACAAACACAAACACACAAACCCAAACACACACACACACACAAAAACACATAAACACACACACACAAAAACACATAAACACACATACAAACACAGAACACACACACACAAACAGACACACACACACACACACACACACACACACATATATACACACCACACACAAAAACACATAAACACACATACAAACACAGAACACACACACAAACAGACACACACACACAAAAAGAAACAACACACATACAAACAAACACACACAGAATCGCACACAAACACAGACAAACACAGAGAGAAATAGAACACACACACACATACACACACAAGAACACGCACACCCACACACACTCACACACATGAACTCAAACACACACAAAAATGCACACTCATACACACACAAACACACACACATACACACATACACACAAACATACGTACAAAAACACACACAAACACACACAGACTCTCATACACACACGCACAGAGAAAGAGAGAGAACACACACACACACACAGAACAAACACACACAAAAACAATCATACTCTCGCACATAAACACACAAACACACACATGAACACACACACATACATACACGCACACATTTACACACACTCACAAACACATACACACACACACATACAGAACACAAGCAGATACACACAAAACACACACACAAAAACAAACAAAGAAAAACACACAAACACAGACACACACAGAGAGAGATAGAACACACACACACACACACACACACACACACACACACACACACACAAACACGCACACCCACACACGCGCACACATGAACAAAAACACATACAAACATACACTACACACTTATACACACAAACACACACACAGACATACGTACACAAACACACACAAACACACACGCACGAATTGAGAGAGAGAACACACACACAGAACACACACACAAACACAAGCACACTCTCGCACATAAACACAAAAACAAACACATGAGCACACACACATACTTACACGCACACATATACACACATACACAAACATACAAACACATACACACACATACACACACTCACAAACACATACACGCACACAAACACACAAAAACGAACACAAACACATATAGAACACAGGCAGACAAACACAGAAAACACACACACAAGAACACACACACACAAACATGCGCACACACATATACATGAACTCATACATACATACAAACACAAACACACACAAACACACACACAAACACGCACTAACATACACGTACACAAACACACCCAAACACACACAGACACACAAACACACGCACAGAGAGAGATAACACACACAGAGAACACACGCACACTCATGCACATAAACACACAAACACATACATGAACATACACACGCACGCACGTACATACACGCACATATATACACACATACACACACACATACACAAACATACACACACTCACAAACACATACGCACACCAACATGAACACACACATACAAACAAACACACAAACACACGCAAATACACGCACAAAAACTCACATACACTTACACAAACACACACAAACACACACACGCAAACTCACGCACACACACACAGTCAAATAAACACATACACAAACACACACAAACATGCACACATGAAAAGAGAGAACACACAAACACACAAAGACACACACGCACAAGCACACACAAACACAGACACAGAGAGAGAGAACACACACACATACACACAAGAACACACACAAACAGCCACACACAACCACACACACTCACACACACGAACACATACACACACAAACATACAAACGTGTACATGGACAAACACAGACATACGCACAAAACATACACGTACACAAACACACACAAACACACACAGACACACACACACACAACAAAGAGAGAGATAACACCCACACAGAACCCACACACAAACACCAGTACACTTTCGCACATAAACACAAACACACACACATACATACACGCATACATACACACACATACACACACTCACAAACACATACACGGACAAGCACACAAACACGAACACACAAATACAGAAAACAAACAGACACACACATACACACAGAACACACACACACAAACACACACAAACACAGAGACACAGACAGAGAGAGAGAGACGACACACACATACACGCACACACACGCTCACATACGTGAACACATACACACATACATACAAACACATACACAAGTAGTAAGTAAATACTGTCTCAAGAGGGGGGTTATCCTAAGATACTTAAACATAGGATATTAGGGGTTATTCTAGACGGAAAGACATTGATAGAATTATACCGCCTTAAAACTCATTTTTCCGTCATGACAACCCTAGCAACGGTTGATTTGAAAGATATTCACAAAATTTACAAGGAATTGAAAAATGATTACACTCAATACGGTGAAAGGTTTCTTTATTTCTCGGCAACATGTCAGTACATGGATCCTGATCTTGATTTTGATATTGCAATGAAAATGAAACCCTATGGTGGACTAATTGGTATTGATAGTTCTTCTCTGGACAAGTACCTCAAGTAATAAAAAGGTTTGAGGTTTCATGCTATACATTACGACGCTTCAGGTTTTGTCTTTGATTATAGTAAAAAGGGCCAGGCTATTCGTATGTCCTACCATGTCCAGTGACAAACAAGTACCTTGGTCACGTGACAGGTCATTATGTGAAAACTTTTAAAAGCAATTTATTCAGTTCGCTGGAATGTTGAAATCACCACCAGTTGTTCCTGATTTTGAAGGCTTTTGACATAAAAAATCTGGTTTTTTTAAATTAAAGAAAAAGCTGTTTCGACAGAGAATTATTGCGATATTGTGTAATTTTTAAACCCAACTTCTTTAAACATACTGTCTTCGAGTGAGAGACGATCATACAGTTGGGTGTCAAAATATCTCCATGGTTTAAATTGGGAGCGTGGATGTTATCCATATTGTTATTGGCAACAAGTTATTGAAACTCTTCAGAAACTTCGCGAAAAGGACGTTATCAATTTAGAGATTTAATAATGTCCAAAAATTGAAAATTTGAAAATTTTTCACGAGACACCAATTTGTATTTTACATGTTTTAAGCTGTCTTAAGCGACAAAGAAGTAAACAATATGCAAGAAAAATCGACGGTCCGAGAAAGCAGCACTGTCTTTACTTCACTTGTCCCCAAATTTAGTGACTTACAGTTGTATAGCGGTTGAAAATCAACTGACAGTTACATTTGTCAAAGAGGAAAATGTTGATAGTCGATGTCAAACTGTGCTGAGAAAACAGCAAATTGTCTGTATTAGAGCTGAAATAGAAGCCTTCAAGAAGTATCTTTCGCTTTTGGAGTACTTTCAATTGAACCATGTCTTTGGAAGAGAAAATGCGAAACCTGAAACTAACCCTTTTATCTATGCCCAAGCGTGCTGTACCAGTTCTGATGTCACTGACCGATAAGAACCTTCCAGCTGAAATAAGACAAAGAATTGAAAAGAACAACGTACAGTCAATTGTTTTCAGAGACAAATTTGACAGTGTGAATGCGAACTACACCATTAGTTTTATCTGTGAAAATCAAAATTCTCAGTTTGTATCTTATGAAATTTATATAATGAAATAACCAAATTCACCTCTTTGTTAAAAAATTTATTTTGAAATCAATAAAGCAGAGGATCAGTTAGATACGGGTGGGGCAATAACTTTCTTAGTGTTTGACGATAATCACCATGAAAGACGATCATGGAGGTTTTGTAATTCAAGGATACCACGATCCGAAGTTGTTTATTTTACACAAGTTTATATTATAATTTGTGATAAATTTTATTATAATTTTTTAAACTATAGCAGTGGCCACAATACTTGATAAAACGAAATACTACATGTATCCGTTTCACTATGGAACAAAGCAATCTTCATTTGACTGACGATTACTCTATAGTGATACTGATAGCTTGCTATACCGGATCAATATTAAAGTGAACTGGAGGAGAGCAATGTTCTTGATCAGTTTGACTTTTCAAATTACCCAGAACTTTACAACGAAGAATATAAGCGCGTCGTCCTAAAATTCAAAGTCAAATTTGCAGGTGATTATATAAAAGAATTTTAATGTCAGAAGCCAAAGCTGTACAGCATTACTTCCACTAGTGAGTATTTACGTTTAATGGTTCAAAAAAACTAACAATTTACCAAGTAACCTTGTATGATAGTCATGATTTGATTGCTTTTTTTCTTTTCAAAGGTAATCAAAAAATGTCTGCCAAATGAATAACCAGGGCAGCCCAAAATTTGCTTCGACATGCTGACTACAATAATACACATGTGACTGGTAGTACACTGCGCTCTTAAAACAAAAGGACTGTTTCGGAAAGCGTGTTCTACAAACGGTTTCAACGAAAAAAATATGTCTCTCTGGGTTTGATAATAAGCGCCACATTTTGAATGAGGTAATTAAAACGCTACCATTCGGGCACTATAAAACTGATCACTGCCGAGTCGAAGACTTTTCTTGGGATAGCGATGAAGTAGAGTGGGACTACGAAAATGTGGAAAATTATGCTCACCTTCTCCTAGATTCGAGTCCAATTCGGGACCATGATAATAGTTTTGTTGTGCTGGACGCCACAATAAGTGAAAGCCAGGAAGAATGGGAAACACTTGACTCCGGATTTGCAATGAAAAGTATTATTAACGAGGACGATGTTGATAGTGATGGTATTGTAGATTTTGATTCTACCATCAGTTCAGTTCTTCCTCCCCAAACCCATTCATTAGAAATGAAGCTAATGAGTTCAGTGAAAATAGTAGCGATTATGAAGAAGAACCAGCATTTAAAGTTGCACGCAGACAATAAACTTGTTCCCAACTACCTATACTGCGCATTTTGATTTCTTAAACGTGTAAATTTTGTGTTTATGAGTGCTAAAATACGTTTCAATAAATTGTTCACTTGCAGCTCTTATCGGAACAAAATTGAAATTAGAACAAAGTTTTATGC
>NC_134477.1:59822513-59925013 GCF_964194025.1 Convolutriloba macropyga | reverse complement strand
AAGACATTTAGTATCATCCAACTGTCTCTTTTAACAACAAAAATGAAATTAATTGACAAATTAATTTGATAGGTAATAATTCTGGGTACCTTGACTTTTTGTTTTTCATAAATTATCAATGAGCGAAGCCAACATTGTTTCTTTTCCTCAATATTTCGGCTACTGCTCTTATAAATGATAGGCTCTATTGTGCTTAAAATGTGGAAAAAGTGAATTCTGATCCGCGTATTGGTTTGATATTTGAATGATGTTCAAACTGTGACACTGTATTTCGTTTAAACATTTCGGTCTTCGATCGATATTAGGATTAGAAAAGACCGTCCTTGCCCAGGTCTAGACCTCGTTTCATGAAAAGACAATGCTCGACAAAAATGTGCTATGAAAAGACCATACTGGACTCATTTGAGCTATGAAAAGACTTTAGCTGGACTTTAAGGCATTCTGGACTTTAGCTCGACTCAGATTTTTTGCAAAAAGACTTTAGCTGGACCCAAAATTTTACAAAAGACTTTGGCTTGACCCAAAGTTTGTGCTGGATTTAAGCTCGACACAATGTTTGCAAACAAAGTCGAGTTAAAGTCTTTTCATGGGTCCATCATTAGTCTTTTCATAAGTGTTTTTCTGCCATTAACGTTTTGCGTGCAATATTGCATATAACGTAGTCAGCATATATGATCATGCACCTTTTACGATTCAAAAGAACGAAAAATACCTCAAAAACCTGCATTATTTTTTTTTTAAAAGATAGCTCATAATTTGGGGAAGGAAAACAAACTGAATAGCGCCAAAATTTTTTCAAGGCTAATGGGACTAGGATCAATACTCTTAAGCTAGCTGGTTTCATTGAATCAAGTAATGTGGTAATATACTCGATCTGAAATAAATCTTTATCTTAAGATTTGACAAAATTCTTAAGGCTTTTGACAGATTTCCAACTGCTTCTTAAGTTGGACTGCTCTGGTGCAAAACTATTTAGTCTTGCTCCGGTTCTGCTTCTGTCTGTACAGAAGCAGGAAACACACATAAAAAAATTTGAATTTTGAAAAAAAAAACAGACTCATGAAAAGACTAATGGTGGACCCATGAAAAGACCTTAACTCGACTTTGCTGGTTATTAAAAGACTAATGCTGGACCCATGAAAAGACCTTAGCTGGACTTTCTTCGTTATGAAAAGACTTTAGCTCGACCCATGAAAAGATATTAGCTCGACTTTAACTAGGAACCTCGACCGTGTAATTATAGTCAATATTGGCCCCCCCCCCTACTAGACTTTTAAAGTCTTATCATAAGTCGAGGTCTAGGCCTGGGTGGTCAATATTACGAATTAAATAGACCGTCATTGACCACCATCAGTATACAAAGTGCCCCCGAAGCCAAAATTAGGCCGTCTTTGACTAATATAGGTATGAAAAGACCTTTACCGGCTAATTTTAGTTATGAAAAGACCACTTTCGAACAATATTAGGTATTAATAGAATGTCTTTGATCAATATTAGCATGCAATGACCATCCCCGTCTTTGACCACTATTTGGGATTAAAACCATCTTCAACTGATATTATTATAAAAAGACTTCCCTCGACCAACATTATGTATGAAAAACCAATCCTCAGGCAACATTAAGAACAGAAATGGCCGTTCTAGCCCAATATCAAGAATGGATGGGACCGCCCTAAGCTAACATTTAGAACTAAAATGACCACCTGGGCCAATATTAGGCATCAAAAAGCATTGCTCGACCGTTCTGTTGATTGAAGATAAATTGAATTGACTTTATTTTTGCATTTATTTTTTTCACAAAAAGGGAGACAAAGATCCGTGTATTTGTCATTTCTTTCCTTAGCTTTTTTAAACTTATTTCTGATCTTCTTGGTTTTTCTAAGTGTATTGATCATAGATGATTATTTATAACTGCTACAAAAAGAGCACGTTCCTCGTTCGCTGAGTTTTTTAAGGTGACTGGATTGATTTCCAGGATCTTAAAATCATATATGACCTTGTATTTCCTCACCTGAACATCATATGACCAAGTATTCAATCGAGGAAATTTGAATTAATGGCGGCTCATGCAACTCTAATTTTTTTCCAAAAGAGAGTTTTCCACGTTTTCTCAGTCGTCTCTCATCATCATGGGGCTGGGCTACCCCCTCATTATTTCCTTAAGTCATATAATATACGTTTGATATTTGTCATTAAAAACGCCCCATGTTTTGTCGGTTACAAAACCCAATTCCATTTTACCCAATGCCATTTTACCCTACGCCATTTTACCCAACCTGCCATTTTACCCAATGCCATTTTACCCAATGCCATTTTACCCAATACCAACTTACCCAATGCTCTTTGATCTTTTCGTTCAATTATCCGATTACAAATTAGCAGTCGCTATTACAAGGATGATTTAAATTGGGTAAAATGGCAGGTTGGGTAAAATGGCATTGGGTATAATGGCATTGGGTAAAATGGAATTGGGTAAATTGTCCTGACACCGTTTTGTCATATAATATACGCTACTTCTATTGTCAAAAACGAGTGCTACTATAAGAAAAACACATCTAGCGGTATTCTTGAAACGAACTTTGATCTTTATAAACAACAGGTTACAATGTAAATAACAACAGGTTACAATGGAACTAAACAAAAAATATGAAACCGTTCAAGAGAATTGAATGTCTCATTTTGTTTTTTCAAAATTTCTAATGTTTGTGTACTATGTGGAGTGCAGTCTTTTTGAGTCAAAGCATAACAAAAGATAAGGAGGTAATTGAAGATCGGACAGCCGCACAAAATTGAGTCAGACAAATTTTTTAAATAATTTTTGTATCGAAATGGTCTACAATGTATTGACTGTTTCAGAAATGAAAATCCTGTAAAAAAGCATCCAAATGCCAAAAAGTGTATTCTGCCGAATCAAACATTCAATTGTCTGACCTTATTAATCCATCCAATTTAAATTAGAAAATTGGCTATTGTTCAATGCAAAATTTAGAAAAAATAAATGCCTACTAAAATTGGAATAAAAAATTTCGTGCATTTTATTGTTGTTATCAACCAGAAAACTCTGAAAAGAATCCAATTAATTTAAAAATATAAGGAATCTGCCAGAAAAACTGTCGGCCACCGAAAACTAGTTCCCTGGAGACTTGCAGAGTGCCATATCCTGAGGACAGGAAATGACTAAAGAAGTATCCGAACGGACACAATGACAAAGATGCTCCAAATTGCATTCCATCTATGAAAACTAATAAAATTTTCAATTGTTCAAATCACTCCCAGATTCACAAATATTTGCTTAAATATTTCGAAAAACTCTCTGGTTGTATGAATCCAAGGTCAATTTAGAAAAAAAACGGTTCTTCGCGCAAAACGAAACTTTCTATATATCTATCTTTTTCTCTCAAAACAATGGAAGAGTGAAAAACACTCATCCACTAGCTCTTGTACTCCCTTCCATGGCTGGATCTTGCTCAACTGCTCGAACTAAAAGCTTTTTTTGACGCGCGGTTCAACCAAAAACTTCTTTTAAAATTATACTTTTTTTGAAATCGCCAGTTCAGCAATTCAAGAAAATTTAGGCTTGCTTAGAGGAAAACAAAACACACTCCCCCCATAGAGTACACAAGAGCTACAAAAATTCGGATTCTGCATTTATTGACAGCTGCAGGGTCGGTCGAAAAATTATGATGGCTTTTGTCACTTTTCTTCTTAATAACGCCTCCATAAAATTTGGATATATGGAATTTAGCCGATTGAAAATAATTGCCAATATTCTGCAACATTGGAATTGCAACATGAACTGCCTTCTGTCAGTTTTTCTGTTCAAGTCTTTGATAAATTTGATTTGAATTTCAAATTTATTTTTTTTTTCAGAATTACTTCTTTGTCAGAGTATCATTCATTTTTTCCTCTTATAATTGTCATTTTTTCAAGTTTTTTGCGTTTTTTGTAAAAAACAATATGACTGACTTTTTGAAAAGATTAAAACTTCCCAAAATTCAACGAAGATTTCGTGCATCTTGCAAACAAAATTACGCTGTCAAACATAGCTTCTTGGAAAGTACGATATGCACCCCCAGTTACAGAGCACGTGCCATTACACAGTATATCATTATGTAAAAATATGGCACGTGCGTCTGGGGGGTGCAACTAACATGCACCCCCTAAGCTGTGGTTGGGGTACAAACGGAAAATATACCCAAAGTACGTCATAATTTGACGCCTTAAATTCTTACCAAGAAAAGGCATAACACAAACCATGGAAAATGGTGATGGAAAACTTTTTTCAAATAATGCAATCAATTCCACACAAAAACTGCCCGCACATGTTTTTAGTGAAACTGAGAGGTTAGGAGGTTCTTGACGCTTTATTAAAAAATTCATGATATAATTGCTGAACATCAATGTCACAAAAATGAGTTTAAAGTTACTTCAAAAACACCATATTGCTTTGTCCCGTCACAATGACAACCCTAATATTAACACATTGGTCAAAATTTTATTGCCTTTTTTGTGTTTTTGTATAAAGTTACTCGATAACTGTGGAAAACCATTGAAAATTACTTCCAAATGTCTTCATTTATTTTCAATCTATCAGCTGCCTAAATCTAGTTGAAAACATTTTAAGACTATTGAAACCAGGTGACTTTTTTCAAATGCAAATAACATTTTCAGAAAGAACGCTTAAAAGATACAGAGTTGAAAAAAGATGACAGAATTAAATGAAATTTTAAATGAAACATTCTAAAAACAGAAATTAAATTAAATTTTGTTCAGATCAGCATTTGATGAAGGATATGAAGAAGATGTGATAAGTTGCATACATCATACAAACAGACATCTGCTGTATTGCTTTTATGTTTATTGTTGAAAATATTTTGGGGAGCTTTCTTTGTCTCAAGTGAAACACGAGCATCTTTGGCCGTTCTAATAATAGCTTTGAAACGTTCTGAAAAAATTCAATTTTTTTTTCGAAAAGAACATCATCAAGGCATGCATAGCATACAAAGCACAATTTTTGCATTGATAATCACTAAATGTTTATTATTAACATTTTCAACAGACAATTTGAATGCGGTTGACTGCAGTTGTTTTTGTAGGAAATACTTGAATTTTTTTATTCAAAAACTCTGTTTGTGTTCTTAGGTATTTTTGAGTCATCCTAATTATGAAGTTATATAAGAACACAAATTAAGTCGATAAGTTTGCACAAATTATCGACGTAACTTTGTCGTACAGATTTACAATCTGTAGATTTGAATTGTTTCGTAGTGCCAATTAGTGTTCTTTACTTCGGCCAATTTAAGAGTGAATTGGCGGAGCGATTTAAGGCTTTATTTTGTTATTTGAATATTGACTATTTGAGTTACAAATTTTAGGCTGAATTGGCGGAGCGAAATCGCGTTCAATTATTTGTAAGGTATTTCGCTTAGCGAAAGATACCAAACTTTTGATACGTCTGAATTTAGACTTTGGCGAATCGAAATCTAGTTAAGAGAGAGAGTCAACTATTTTGAATTACGAAATTGAGAAGAATGAAATTAGGCAAAATTAACAAAACTGCTTCACAATTTTTTCACGCGATAACATTACTAAAATGCGGCAACTTACAATCACGAGACAAGGTGAACAGACAAAAGATCATGCATAGGATATAAACAAATTAACAAGTATGAAATCATAAGATTTGATCTTCAAAATTAAACTAAATGGATGAACAAATTAAAATAGATAAATTGAACTAAATTAAGTTAAACAGAAATTGAACTAAATTGGTTACACCAAAATAATGAACTCAAACTAATAATGTACTATTGTACCACATTTCCCCCTTGGCGAAAATAAATAAAATGTTACTTATCAGAAAATTAATAGTCAATATGTACTTGTTAAAATAATTAATGCTGTAATGTTTTAATCAGAGTTTTGAATGCCCAGTTTTACTCATTAATCGCTTTCACTTTCATAATATCTCTCCGCTTCGCCAACTGTCATAGACAACTCTGGTTCCTCGTAATTGGGACAGACGTAGAATTGAGTTGGATAGGAGGTTGTTGGAGAGCATGGGCCGAATGTGAAGTTTGACTCCTCTTGATTGGACTGTGCTGCAGCAGTTTGTATTGCCGAGATTATAGACTTGTTTTCGATTTGTTGTTTCTTAAGGTTTTGCCGTCTTTTCTGTTTTCCAATAGCTGCAGTACTTGGTGTTGTGGGAGGGCATGATTGAAATGGAGTCACAGATTCGTCCGATTCTGTGGTCGATATGGCGGAGCGTTTTCTCTTTGAGGGAAGTAGCGCTGCGGATACTTTCGTAGCTGCTTTTCTCTTTGGTCTGCTTGGTGGCTCCGCGATAACGATACTTGAAGTCGGTAATACCATTGGCACCGCGAGATCGTTATTTGACTCTGTGGTTTGATTTGGCGGTGCCGTTGTCTGTTGTTTCTTTGGCTTGGTCGGCATTCTTAATCGGAGGGCGCGTGTAACATTGGAGGGAATAGACGACACTGTGCTGACGTCATCTGCCACTTTTCTGTGTTTCATTCTCTTTCCACCTTCTAACTTTTTCCTTGATTCCCTTGCATGGTGGTGTATGAGTTCCTCCGTTGTTTTTCCCGTGGGGAGTTTTGGGCGTCTGTTTGCGTAAATTTGCAGATCTGTGTTTCGTTCCGCCTTTGTGCCGAGCTTTCTGAGATCGGAATTCCTAATTGTTACCTCTCTCTTGCCCGGTTCTTTGATTACTGAGGTGTTTTCGTTCGTTTTAATTACTGACGATCCTGGTGCGAGAACGTCATATAGACCGTCGAGACTTTTCTTGGATCGTTTTATTTGTGGTCTCTTTTTAGCCAATTTGACCTCCAGTGACGATTCTGTTCTTGGTATCGGTTGGCCTACATCTGGATGAGAAATTAATCTCGATTCTTTGTTTGGGTCATCCTTTTGTCTTTTCATTGCCTCTTTGCCCAGTTTGTCCTTGTTTACTTCCATTTCAATGTCACTTCGCTCATCATTGTTCCAATTTTCGTCTGTGATGAGCTGGTCCCATCTGACAGTCTCCAAATCTAAATATTTGTTAAGAACATTTCTGTAAGTTAAACTTTTTGAATCGGGATTAGTCGTTATATTGCTTAATGGTGTATTCGCTTTTCTGCCAAAATGTGCCTCAACAGGTGATATTCCAATAGTCTTTTGACGACATATTCGTAACTGATAAATTATTGAATTTATTGATGCTTTCATATTAAATTGATTTTGCGCCGCCGTTTTAACACAGGCTAAGCGATTCTTGATTGTTTGAATGAGTCTTTCAACCAAACCAATAGCTCTGTGCTCGTGTATTGGCGCCTCGATTAGCTGTATGTTATTTTGATTACAAAATGTTTTAATTCGATGCCCCGTTTGACATCTAGCCTGATCCAATCTAATCGCGCGGGGTATACCGGGTAGCAAAACATATTCTTGAAGAAACTTTAAAATATTATCTGCATTAGCTCTATCAAATACTTCTGCTGTTGGGAATTTCGAAAATCGATCAATACATGCAAGAAAATAAATCTCTTGATTTTTTTCATTATAGATGGGTCCTCCAAAATCAATTTGAGTCTCTTCATTAGGAACTTTACATCACTTTAATAGTGCCCATTTTTTTGCTGGTATAATAGGTTTTAAATTTTTACCAATCTTGACACAGGGGTTGCACTTTGCTGTTTTGGTTGCAATATCCCTGTGCATATATGGCCACCACGCGTGTGTTGCCATATCCGTCATTCCCCATATGCCAGGATGAGTTGCGTGGATTGCGTCTACATACGCATCCTTGATTGCATGGGGAAGAGCAATTCTGTCGTCTATGCAGACACACCCATTCTTCACATGGTAGTCCTTCCAGAAGGAATGAATGTAGGGTGATATTTGTCTACATCTATCTTCATTGTCCGTCAAAATGCAGTCGCGAATCTCTTTCAAGATCGCGTCCTTGGTTGTCAGGCTGGCCATGAGAGAGCTTGAGAAGATCTTGGAGAGCGCCAAGTTGAATGAATCCAGGTACAAATCGTCTACTGACGGCGAAGTGGCAGTTGTATCTGTAGTAGGTGCAATGGGGGTCAGGGGTGCCGCTTGGACAGTAGAAGGTCCCGCCTCTGCAAATCTGACTCTCGATGGGGTCGATTGTTTAACAGTCATCAGCGTTTCATCATCAGAAGGTGATTGAGACATCATGTAGACGTTCTTGAATTTTGTTGCGATTCGTTGAAAGTGATTTAAATTAGAGAGTGACTGTTCGGTGGGTCGGTTTAAGGCAAAAAGCGAGTGAGGAACGTTAGTTGACTCGATTTTGGGGATGGAATTTAAATTATTTATCGTTAATTCGCTAATTGAGTCGTCAATTTGAGTGCTTGTAGAATGTTCTGGATTTCGCGGTGCGAAATCACTACATAAGTTATTAGTGGAATTTGGATTATTTACGACGCAATTTGTAGATTGATTTCGCGCTGCGAAATCGACGTAATTTTCGGCATTTAATAAGAAGCGTTTCGCGCTACGTTTCATTACATCCAATTTAGCTACAATAAATTGCTCGTCGTATGTGGATATATTAGCAGCTTGTTGATGCGGGTCGCGAGATATATAATCCACTAATCCCATTTTTGTGCCCGGAAGGTGATCAATCGAGAAATCAAATGGTAGTAAACGATCTACCCAACGTGTCAGTCTACTATTAGATGATTTGTTAGATCTATTTTCTCTCATATTAGAGAGAAGTGCTCTATGATCAGTTATCACAGTAACGGGTTTGCCAAATTAATAATACTTAAAATGTTCCACTGGCCAAACAACACCCAGAAGTTCTAGTTCGTTTATACTATATCTGTCTTCAACAGAGTTCAAAAATCGCGACGCGAATGCTACAGTATGCCACCCATTAGGTGTTCGTTGTTCCAATGCACATCCCAATCCTTTACGCGAGGCGTCACATTTAATTCGTGTTTCTAATTCCGGGTTGAAATGTTTATTTTCAGTGGTTTCCGTAATTTGTTCTTTTATTAAAGAAAACTGTTTATCGTGTTCTTCCGTCTAGAGAAATTTCGAATTTTTCTTAAGCAATGGTCGTAGGGGGTAACATAATTGTGACAAATTCGGAATAAATTAAATTTTCCAATATGGTGTACAGAACCCATAAAAGAGCGAAGTTTTTTAAGACTAGTAGGTGCCGATAATCTTCCAATTGCATCTGTTTTACTTGAAAGTGGGGTTACACCTGATTGTGTAATATTATGACCGAGCCATTCAATCCTCTTTTTTGCGAAGTGACATTTTGCAAGACTTATGCGTAAGTTTTTCTGATCCAGTTTTATTAAACGTTTTCGTACAAAGTGGAGATGTTTTTCGATTCCACCTCTACTAACGATCAAAATATCATCTAGGAAACAGAAAGTATTTTCCAAACCGGCAAGAGTACAATCAATAGCTTTTTGGAACTCAGCTGGCATGTCCGTTAGGCCGTAAAATCCAGTTTTAAATCGATATGTGCCAGTCATATCACCACTGACTATGTTAAAGTTACAATGGCGGGCCGTATCACTGTGTAGCTTTAGTTGACTATAAGCGTATTGCAAATCAAGAGTTGTGAAATAAGCGGTCTCCTGCGGCGCCGTTGACAGTGTTCGCGAAAATGTTTGAATTAGCGAATCTATATTAGGCATTTGATACTTGCTTTATGAATAGCTTTGTTTAGGATTTTTGAATCAAGTGCTATTTTGATTGACTTGTCCTTTTTTACCGTAATGACAATCGGAGATATGAAAAATTGATCTGAACAGTTGTTTAAATTTTCGATATGTCCTTCGTTTAACAGTTTTTCTAATTCAATTTTCACTTTGGGTTGGAGGTGAATGGGTACTTTTCGTCCTTTTTGATGTATTACTCGAGAATTTTTGTGAAATTTTGAATTGACCGTGTGATTTTTTGATTTTCTAATTCGGGAGATCAAATCAGGAAATTCCTTTGCCATTGATTTCTTGATTGCACAAGGTGGATCTATATTATTAACTTCAAATTGCGGGCAAGGCTTCTGAGAAATTGTGATGCCTAACTGGTCAAAAAAGTCCCGTCCTAATATTGGTCGAAATCCATCGGATACAACTGTTATTTTTGCCTCCTGTATGCTCCAATCATTGCTTTTTACCGGAGTTTTCAAAGTGCCAAGAGGTTGGACGATATCATTAGAAAACGACTTCAATTCCAATGGTCTTTTCTCCGACCATTGTGATTGAGCACAATTGATCATTATTTCTCTTGCGAGCGACATATTAATAATGGTACAACCACTACCAGAGGCTAGAAGTAGATCACAGTTTGTGTTTCCGATTGTTAATGACAAATTTTTCAGTGTCAAATTTGGGGAACTCGTATTTTCAACAGTGGCAACGTAATTATCATCCGAAGAATCATAATCTGAATTGATTTGCTCATTATAATTGATATAATTGACGTTTAGACTTTCCTGGCTAGAATTTTGATTATATGTTTCTGCCGTATCTACATTGTTAATGCGATTAGTTTGTTGAGTGTTTCTTGTAGTATTAAGTCTTCGACGACAAACTTTAGGGAAATGGTTTTGCAAACCACAGTGGTTACATTTCTTACCCATTGCGGGGCAAACCTGACGATGTGTAGGTGTCCCAGACTTGACCACAACCACGGCATTGTCCAACGGATGCACGGTTTGTGACTGTTCTGCTTGATTGAGCTCCCCGTACTCCCGCGCCGCGAAATCGATTGAATTGTTGTACTGCGTTTACCGTACTGCCAGTTGCTCCGTTATTAGATGAAATTCTTTGCTGATTCTGATTACCCATTTCCATGTTGACTGCAATGCTGAGTGCCCTCTCTGGTTCAACTGTGTCCCTTAGAAGCTCCCGCTGAATGTCATCATCCAGCATGTTAGTGATGAAAATGTCCCTGATGATGGCATCTTCACGGTTTTCAAAGTCGCAATTTTCAGCCAGTTCTTTCAAGATTCTGTAGAATTGCTCTACAGTTTCGCCCTTCTTTTGCTTCCAAGAGAAGAACACAAATCGATCGAATGTGATGTTTCTTGGGCGGATAAAGGCAATCTCCATCATTTCCCAGAGTTTGAGGGTAGTCAAATCGTAAATGTTGTCGTGCGGGAATTTTTGTGTTAGTAGTCGTCTTCCTTCAGTACCATTACTTAGGTACAAGAGAGACACGCATTTCTGATCACACAAATTCCATGGACGCTCCCCGCATAGTATTCCCGCTTCGGTTATCTTTTGACACTTTAGTTCCCATTGCAACTTCAGCTGGTTGTTTCTTACTCTACGCTCTCTCTCTCTGCTTCCTCGGTTGTGTCGTCAATCGGCATCTCGTACTTCGGTTCCACTGGCAGGCGAACTGTCGATGGTTTGGGTTGTAGCAATGTGTCTATAGTTATATTCTCGCGAGCGAGAATCGCTAGTTTTAGTTGAATTCTCCATTTCTCCCATCTGATTGGTGGTTGGTCGTCCTGAGGTTGGTCGTTCCCAAAATGGCTCTATCGACAGCGGTGTTTTTCTCGACTCTCGAGCTGACTGCGCCATGTTGTACAGATTTACAATCTGTAGATTTGAATTGTTTCGTAGTGCCAATTAGTTTACTTCGGCCAATTTAAGAGTGAATTGGCGGAGCGATTTAAGGCTTTATTTTGTTATTTGAATATTGACTATTTGAGTTACAAATTTTAGGCTGAATTGGCGGAGCGAAATCGCGTTCAATTATTTGTAGTGTATTTCGCTGAGCGAAAGATACCAAACTTTTGATACGTCTGAATTTAGACTTTGGCGAATCGAAATCTAGTTAAGAGAGAGAGTCAACTATTTTGAATTACGAAATTGAGAAGAATGAAATTAGGCAAAATTAACAAAACTGTTTCACAATTTGTTCACGAGATAACATTACTAAAATGCGGAAACTTACAATCACGAGACAAAATGAACAGACAAAAGATCATGCATAGGATATAAACAAATTAACAAGTATGAAATCATAAGATTTGATCTTCAAAATTAAACTAAATGGATGAACAAATTAAAATAGATAAATTGAACTAAATTAAGTTAAACAAAAATTGAACTAAATTGGTTACACCAAAATAATGAACTCAAACTAATAATGTACTATTGTACCATAATCTTACTTGATTATCTGAGCAAGGATAAAAACCTGTGAATAATCTGTCTGAAAACAAAACTTCATCAATCAAAATTGACACACAAACAGGTGACGCAAGTCTATGGAAGGGGTCTAAACCCAGACAGTAAAGTTTAAACTAAGTCCAAGAAAAACCAATACTTTTGAGTTAATCAAACATAATCAATTTTATTAGATTTTATGGCGGGAAGATAACTATCTTTAAAATAAACATTTGAAACAGATCAGCGCTCTTTGGCAATTTTATTTTTGCTTTTTAACCAATTTGAAAGCTGGTGGTTATTTCGCGAACCTCTTGCACCTCACAATTTTTCATGTCTGAGCAAGATAAATTTATCGATAAAAAATCAATAATTTGACACAGAAGATTAGAAAAAAATGTAAGATATATCAGTGATTCAAATCGGTAATTTTCAAATTTGAAATTGATATTGAAATTGATTAACGCTCTTGAAACAATGAAGAGATGCATTTAGGGCCAAAATTTAGGTTTTGAATATAAATCTTTTCTTACAAATCCAAACAACGCCTTTTTGGAGATTATAATGATAAATTTCATTGACCATCTATAATTATAGAATTGTAAAGGCTCCTAATGACATTAATGGTAAAGTTAAATGCATACCCGGAACGAGGTTGGTTCAAGTCTTGATAGGTAATTCTTCAGTAAAATACACGTCCTAAACTGACAAATCGGTACTGGTCACGTCTTCTTCCAATTTTTAAGATTTGTGAATACTGACCAGGACTCACTCAAGATATGTCAAGTATAAGTCAAGTCTTGGCCAAGACTTGACAAGTCCTGAGCTAAGTATTGTCAATTTTTGATTATTGCACTGTTAAAGTAGAGATATAAGAAGTTTGGTTTATATTTTATGCATTTCGAAATTAGCCAAATTTTGTCACATTTTTTACGAGAAAGGATTTAAGTCTTGCCAAAATGTTTCTGACTTGAGCATCTGTTAACATAAAAAATCAATAAGTTCACCCGGAAACAATTTTGATTTTCAAAGGGCAGAAAGGAGTGGAAATGACAGGTTTATTTAGGTGATATCAAAAAAATTCATAATCTATCAAATGAATTTTGTGGAAGTGCTCGCATTTTCTTGTGATTCCTATTTCAATTTGGGTGTTTTGAGAGCACGTCGTTGCATTTGGCAGCTTTTTTGTGTCGTTGCGAGACTAAGGAGATCCAAAACGAATAATTGTGCTCAAGATTTGACTGAAGACTTTTGAAGTCTGAGACAAGAATAATAAAGTCTTAGGTGAGACTTGCTGATGAATTGTCAAGACTTGACCAAGATTTAACTCAAGACTTGCCAAGACTTTAAGACCAGCTAAGTCTAACAAGTGACTTGATCAGAGCTCTGATACAGTACTGATTCAAGACCTGCAATTTCACTGAATCAGTACTCTTTAAGACTGGGCGTTCATTCTAGGAATTAAAACCGAAAAAACCTTGTGCTCTTTTGTTTATTTGCAATAAGTTTATTTGATTGTCAGCGAGAAAAACCCTGTAAATTAAATTTATTACTGATTTTTTTCTCTGCGATTCTAATTCATTCGTCAACTCTTGTGACATTCTTGTCCTGATTTTTTGAAAACAAAGTTTATGAAAACAACTTTAAAAACTAAACTAGAATGTACAGTTCATATTTTCTGTTGCGCGTGCAATTATATGCATGTGCATTTTTCGTCAGATAAGAGCTTGAATAAAATTAATGAAGTAAGAATGAAACAAAAACTCGATACAATTTTTCGAGTTATATGTTACATGGGAAGCAAAAAAAATTGAGATAGAGTGTGGGAGGAATTAACAATGCCTGGCTTCAGTTTTGCGCTAGAAGAGTATGCTAACTGAACTCCGTCAGTTACGGTGATCAAAATGCTTTTTATGCAAAGATGAACAAAAGATTCAGATGAATTGTTCTGATTGTAAAAACTTTACTCCAACAAAAAAGGAGTTTTTTCTTAGAGCCTCAATGGTCGAGCAAAATCCAATTTTTAAGAAGAGAACAGCGAGTATAGCTAAGGTTTTCCAACTATATGAAACGCATTCAGTAAACCTGAAGATAAATTTGTCTGAAAATTAACTTTGTCAAAGAAACCGTCAAAAAAGTCTATAATAAAAAAAAGACAGAAAATTTCCACCAGCCGTCTTTTTCCGAGAGCAAAAAGCAGCCATCTCTCGTTTTCTATTTTATGCAGTTGTAACAGGAGGCACCTGCTAAAAACAGTACAAACCGTGCAACCACCTGTTTTGAAAGCAAAAATCAGGGTGATGTGGGAAAAATTGCGAAAAACCTTCAAACAATGGGAACATAAATGCAGCAGAGAATGATCATTAAAAGGTAGCGGAAACATTTTCGGAGTTCGAGGAAACAAGTTATGAGTTGATTTCACAGATTGACGAAGATCAACATGAGAAGTGCATCGAAAAATTCACTGACACATGGAACAACATCAACGATATAAACATTAAAATTGAGAATCAAATTTCGCAAGAAAACTCCACGACAAATTTTTTCAGACAAAACAACAACCAGACAACAGTAGCAGCCATTTCGACAACAAATAACTCAACAACCAACAGCAACATCAACAAAAGAGCAACTGGACAACAACAAACATCAACTAACGGAACCCTACAAAACAAAAAACCAGAAACCAGCAATTCACCTCAAGGTTTTGGTTTGATAGATTAGCTCACTCAAGCAGCCTGAACAACCCGGAGAACAGAGTAACTGGAATGGGGGACAAACAAATTCTCAATCAGCCAACAGTACAGTCAATGCAATTGTCAACAACGTTTCCACAACCAGTTCCGTTCTATACGCCTTATGTTGAAGCTCTTCCAAAGATGGATCGTCAGAAGTTCAACGGTGACCCCAGCAAATGGGCCGATTGGTAGAGCCGTTTCAGCTTCATGATTGGAGACACTCATCTGAGTGATGGACAACAGATCGCCTGTCTGCAAGGACTTGTGATTGGAAAAGCCAAAACAGCAATCATCAGCAACTTGTTGAAGAAACTCATCAACTATAGGCCACCAACGACATCTCTTCCTAGGACAATTGTGAATTTTCCACTTCCATAAACACCATGACAAGGACACTGCAAGAACTGAATTTCGAAGCCGATCTCAACAGCACGACAATTTTGAAGCAAGCAACCGACAAACTGCCGTACAGTAAACAATTCAAATGTACCCAGTTTGTTTTAAGACAACGAATTCAACAGCCGACACTTGCAGACTTCAATCAACGGATTAAAAAAATAGCCAAAGCACGTGAACGCTCAACGCATCAAGGACGAAGCGGCACTAGCCTTAACACAGCCAATGACAAACATAAAAGAAACTTAAACACAATTGGAACCCGACAGCTTCATCAACAACACGCCCATCCGAACATAACAAAGCAGCAGCAACAACAACCAACACAAAATATAAACAACTTTAGCAACAACAACAACAAGAACCAGTACAACCAACGGTGCACAATACAATTGTTTCAAGCAACAAGAAGAAGCAATAGCAACAACCAACCTCTGCCTTGTGTCTTCAACGACGGTAATCATCATTTTTTTCCCTTGCCCAACGTTTAAATCAAAGACAGCAGATGAAAGTCTTCAAACGGTTGATCAGTTGAACTTTTGCAGAAACTGTTTGGGAGCGAACCATCGAGCCAACAATTGTCCCTCAAACTGCAAGGAACAAGGATGTGGACAACGACACAACACTTTGCTACACGGTGCCAACAGTAGATACGGACGAACACTGACCTCAATTGTTCAAGCAAACTCTCAATTGAACAACTCAAGAGGAAATGGTAACTCCTTTGCAGTCATCAGCAACAAAGACACAACCACAACAAAGGACACAACAGCAGCAACTAAAACAACGAATCTTCTCAATCTTCTCTATGTCATGCCAGTTATTTTCCATAACAAGGAGAACAAAGTTCGGACATACGCCTTCATCGACCCAGGAAGCAGCTTGACAATACTTCTCTCGAAGACAGCCATTGAACTACGCCTTCAGAAAGAAACATGTCAACAACTTGTCTTGGAAGGAGCCAACGGAACAGATACAAAAACTTGTTACTTAACGCCAACAGAAATTTCAAATTTGGAAGACGACGAACGCTACAACCGCAAACAGATAAACGTTATGGGAAACATCAATATGCCAAAACTGAGGGAGCACCTGGGAGACATTGCCAGAAAATATGACCACCTTAGACATGTCAATATGCCAACTCTGGATAATCTCCAAGTCACAGTATTGATTGGACAAGACAACATTAACCTGATCTCACCAATCAGAGTGGAACCAGGACCATCGTCAAGACCAAGCGCAAGTCCCTTCAAAAACTTGGCTGGACTATTTCTGGACCTCATACAGTATTGGATGATAGCGAAACACAACATTCAATGCACCATACTGCTTTGTTTTGCAGCAATTGCCTTGAACAAAACATTGACCTCAATGAAGAAGTTTCCCTTTGGTGCAAAGCCGAGACAAAACCATTGGAAATCAAAAGCAAATAAAATGATCCAGACGTTTTGCTTGCCAACAAGATACTTAACACAACATGCTTGAGACGACCAGAGAGACGTTATGAAACAGGACTTCTCTGGAAAAACAACAGCAGTTTGCCAAGCAACCGGTCACAAGCTTTGACTCGTCTGAACAATCTTGTCAACAGACTACAAAAGAAACCTGAACAGTACAAAAAACAATGAGGGCTTTCAAGCAGGACAAGAAAAGGGCTACCTTGCAAAAGTAGCTTTTCATCAACAGAACGATACAGGTTGGTACATTCCACACTATAGTCTTGTCAGCCCAAACGAACCCGACAAGATACGGAGAATCTGCAATGCCAAAGCACCACAAAGCGGAACAAGTCTCAATGACAAACTCTTAGCAGGACCCGATCTCCTCGGGAACATGCATGGAATATTCCTACAATTCCAACAGGGAGCCATCGCCATCCAGGGAGACATCGAAGCGATGTTTATGCAATGCGGAAAAGGACAAAAAGACCGACGTTATCTGCGATTCATGTGGAGACAACTAAACAGCCAAGAATTAGAGGTGTACAAATACCAACGACACATCTTTGGAGCCAAGGACTCACCAGCTTGCTCAAATTTTGTTTTGCAACAGGCAGCCAAAGACGACATCAAAAATCACCCAAATTCTCTGGAGATCATTCAGCGGATATTCTACGTGGATGAGATGGTTGCATCTTTCAGCGACACTATCACTGCTTTCACTACAGCCAAGGATGTGAAGGATACTCCTAAAAACGGTAAATTCAACCTGAAAAAATGATGCAGCAACAGCCGTGAGTTTTGTCAGCAGATGCAAGACGATCTTTGCAAACCAGTCGAAGAACTCGTCAGCAAAAGTTTTCATCAAAGAGTACTTGGAGTTCATTGGAGCTTGCACGACGACAAATTAATGTTCAAACCAACGACAAAAAAAACATGGACAGGAAAATATGGTCACAACGCAAGTTTCTGTCTTTTGTGCCAAGTTTCAACGATCCTCTGGGAATCATATCTGCAATCCTCATCCGAGCAAAGATTCGACTGCAAGAACTGTGGAAACATGGACGCGAATGGGTCAGAGCCATCAGTGGAGACAAAAAAAGGCCATCAAAGATTGGGTAGAGGAAACGGAACTGTTAGGTGCGGTAGGAGTAAACAGGTTGGCACTTGATAAAGGACTTGGGGATAGAATTGAAGTTCATGTATTCTGCGACGCATCATTGGAAGCAAGAGCAGCGGTAGCATACATCAAGACAACCAGCAACCAACGAAACACAATTCGTTTTCTTATGGGACAAACAAGAGTGGCACCCATACGTTCCCAGACTAGAACTGCAAGCAGCTCTTTATGCAGCAAGATTGAAGCAAACAAAAGAGGATAAAATGAATTTCAAGTTTGACAAAGTCTTTTTATCCAGTGACAGCACTACCGTTCTCAGTTGGAAAATGAACTTCAAACTAAAACACAAGATGCATATCGGAAACCGGATTGCCGAAATAAGAGATATCACAAGCACTAGAACTACGTCGGTACTATGGACAACCCAGCAAATCAAGGAACGAGAGGACTTAAAGAAACAGAGATGACAAAAAAATTTCTTTGGTTACGGGGACCACAAATTTTTCTATTTTCTAAGGACAACTGTACAACTGACGAACAGCAACATGAAAATGTCTTCTTGAACAGCGCAGAACAGAAGTCTCAGGTAACACGACGAAATCCAATTGACAAGGACCTCATTGATGCCAACAGATTTAGTCAGCGGTTGAATCTCAGAGCCGTCATCATCAAAATTGAAAACCTTAGAAACAAAACGAAATCACGTGACCAACAGATCACAGATGCAGAGAGCTTTCTCTTCCGTTTATCTCTTCCAGCATCAATTGTTCGACGAGGATGTAAGTCAACTAACAAACAACAGGCCAGTTCAGAAAAAGAAAAGATTGATTCAGTTGACACCTTCAATAGACGAAGATTGTATCATTCGATCAAACAGCAGACTAGTCAACGCACCAGTTTCAACAGCAACAAAAAACCAATAACTTTAGACGGCAGAAACAGGATTATACGTCGTTTTCTGGAACTGCAACACAACATCAATGGTCATGTTGGAGTTGAACAGCAAATTCAGTTGAACTATTGGGTTCTTCAATGCAAAACAGGAATGAAGAAGATCTCAACTAGATGCTACGAATGCAGACGACAGAGACAACTTAACAGCCAGCCTGAGATGTCAGATCTTCCGAGTTACCGATTCTCAGTCAAACCTGTAGTCTTCAAAGAAACCGGAGTGGACTTTTTTTGGGCCTTTTGAAATCTACAGCCAGATCAACACAAGAATGAAAGCTTACTGTTGCTTATTCAATTGTCTAACGATACGAGCCGTTCATATCGAACTGACCCGAAACTTGCAAAAGGAAACATGAATAGTGGCATTCCAACGATTCTTTGGCCGACGAGGACCACCGGAAAGAATTCACAGTGACAACGCTTTTTATTTCACCAGAACAGGAAAGACCTTCGAATAAAGCAGCTTCACAACTACAGAGATACAGAAATATGCGGAATCAAAAAAGTTTCGTGAAAATTTATTCCACCAGGAGCACCACATTTTGGTGGACCATGAGAACGCCTCATTGGTATGAGCATACGACTCTTCTTCAATATCGCAGGATCTAGGAAACTCCAGGAAGACAGTTTCTGAACCCTCATTTGCCAAGTGGAAGCTCTACTCAACGGCAGACTTCTAACATCAGTCAGCAGTGACATTTGCGATGTGGAAAGCTTAACACCAGGACATTTTTTGACAGGAATGACAACAGGACTGCCATCAGACACTATCATAGCACCAACGACAGAGGAACAGGAAAACTATGGAACAATGTCAACAGTATCATGAACGAATTTTGGACACGCCTTTTAAAGGAATATCTCCCAACACTCAGACAACGTGGAAAAGGGCATTCAACAGTAGACGGGATAGAAGTAGGGGAAATGGTATGGATACTAGAAAACAACACACCCAGGGGTATAGGGGCCGTAGGTAGGGTACAAAAAGAGAATAAAGGTAAAAATAAAGTGGTAAGGTCTTGCCTGGTTAAAACATCAAGAGGGGATTTTGTTAAAACAGCTATTAAACTTGGTTTGATTAACAATAAATCAACATAAAAGTCATCAATAGTAAATGGGGAACGTTAATTTAAACACAATCTGGAGCAAACTTGATATCAATTTTGGGATTCTGGTGAAAGATGAACTTTTTGAAGCTCAACTTAGTGAGTTATCAATTCAAAGGGACTTTTAGGAATCAGTCAGGTACAATTAAGATTTTAAAGCAAACTCATCAGGATACTCAATTTAGCAAAACAAAGCATACTTTAGAAAACTCTATCAAATGAAATAATTTAGGTAGGTAGGTTTAACAGGAAAACAAATTCTAGATAGACATTAGGTAGGTTTTGGACTTCAAATGCACATTTCATTAGCTTATTGCAAAACAGCAGAGAGTTGAACCAAAAGGATACCAGTATTTTGAATAGGTAGATGACACTAAAGAGCTTAGGTAACACCAAGCATCAGAGTTAAAAAGTATTTTAAATCATTTGGTATTCCGACAAAATCTAATTTGGGAAAAACAGGTAAAATGTAGACAATAGGTACAAGGTAGTGGTAGGTTTAGGTAAGGTAGGGAACACGGGGGAGCAGCATACGACTTTCATATTACACTACAAGAAGCACAGTGACAACTAGCACACAGCAAGAATCTACAGACAACACCAACGGAAGACATGAACAGAAGTTTCACGACAACAACAAACGCTTCAGCAAGAATTAATTCAGCAGAAGCAGCAGCATTTTTTGAACAGCAGTCAACCAATTCTTCAACTGCAGACATCATCAAAGTCATTTCAGACATACTTGTAGATATGGACGAGTCCATAACTTCAAGATCAGCGTTTTTTTGAGAACACTACTCAATACATTATTTCAACATAATCATCAACAGCTGAAGCAAAAATATCGAATTTGTCTACATCAAAAGCAACAACCGAACAAAGCAGAACACGACATGACGACGAGCAGTGACTTCAAACAGACTTCAACAACAACAACAACAAATCGACTACAACGTTTCTGATTTTTGGTGCCCAAAAATGGGGCGAAGTGTACCACGAGGCACGTGCTAAAAACTGTAACTTTAAGAAACACCAAGTCATAATGTTGATTATATAGATGTAATTCAATGGTGAGGAAATGGATGACTTTTTCACGGTAGCAGAAGAAGATTTGTGAAGCAAATCTCACGAAAGTTGACAAGGAACAACAGTGGGCAAAGGGCCAAATCGCGCCAAAGTAACTATAACTCAAGGGTCTTTTTTGAAACACCACCAACACTGGCGTCAGTGAAGCAAGCTGATTAGTTTGCTTCTCTGACGTCCGGCCGCAGCACCATCAACACTACACATTCAGTATTAACTGATGGCGGAACACCGCACAGCAGTTATCCATTAGCAAGCTTCACTTTTCAGCCCTGTGGCGCTATAGAGTTTAGCTAATTAGTTCTCTTCTTCATCATTTCCATATAAATATTTAGCGTTCAATATTAATGCAAACCAACTAAATCACGTAAGCAAAATCACCATGACTCCAGTGTTATTTGTTCCACGAGGCTACCCCGGGTGAGTTTCCAGGCCAAAATCAGATATGCCCAAAACTAGGCGCTTTCTTCAGGCTTTCGTGCGTTCCTTAATATACTTTCACGCAATCGCTGGACTATCGTGCGTTAGCTGGGATCAAATTTTTCTGCCCAAATAGATAAAAGAGTAGGAATTCCATGGAAAGATATTTAGCTCTAAATTATGGCACCATTCTGGACTGCAAGAAGGAATGCAGTTAAGTTATAAAAGATGGAAGTTGGGGGGGGGGGGGGTTGAGGGTTAGTCTGCAACACCCCACTCTATTGTTTTTCTTAGTTGTTTACTAAGATATATAATAATTGTAACAAATAATCGCATTGCTTTGTTTATTCCTTTTAATCAAAACAAAAAATGTTCACGGTGGCTGGGGGGTGCGTGGTTCACTATCGTTTTTTAAAACAACCATTACAACTCATTCGGTTTCTTTTCGATACCAAATGACAGAAAAGAGCAAAAAGATGACAGAATCAATTGAACGATTTAACTAAAACATTTATCAAAAAGAGATCTTAGCGAAATTTCTTTAGCTACATATTTGATGTGAGATCTGAAAAAATTAAAATTGTTTAATGATGGTTCGGACAGAAATTGCTACTATTAAATAATACAGTGGCACTTGTTGTTACTTATAAAATTCAACAAAACATCTGTTCTGTTTTTATCGTTCTAACTCTGAATCTAAATTGTAGCGCTTCTTCAGTTTCAAGTGAAGCATAAGCATCATTAATTTCTGCCTAAAATGAGGCTTTCAAACGTTCTACAAAAAACTTAAAAATTTACTCTTTCCAAAACATCAGACAGATGCCATTTAAAAAACTATATTTAATATTTTTGCCTTTAAAATTAGCATTTGTTCGCTTCCAACCATTCCAATAGACAGTTTCAATGCAATAAGTTATTTATTGGCAAAATACTGAAAATTTATTTATAGATAGGACGTATTTGATTGCTTTTTATAATAATGGTTCTCTTTGTTTTTTTAGATCAAATCATCCTGAATATGAAACATTTATACCGAATAAGTCGCTTCAATTACTCTGAAAAATATCTCGCTTCGTTTTGCGCATCTATTTTATCAGATTTCTAAATCATTTCATTGATCTCAGCAATCGTTTTTGTTCGCCATATTTCTGAGCACGGAGAACTCATTGAAAATGGTGTTCATCAAAAACTATTTCGAAGTCAAAACCCGAATTAGCCCTCTGCCTTTCATGTTTTTTTGCCTGCAAATATCATTTACCGGCATTTTTTGCCAGATACGAGCAGGGATAAATTTGTTCAATGACGTAAGAGTGAATCAAAAACTGACAGGATATAATTTTTCGAACTTTATGACACATGGAAAGAAAAAATGTGCGATAGAATGTCGGAGGGATTATAGATGCCATTCGTTCAACTTTTGCGGTGGAAGGTTGTGCGAGTTGAATTCTGAATCTCAGGGTGATCATGACGTCAACATCTCCTCGTGGGAGTCTAGCGAATGGTGCGATTACTCCGGAACCCCCGACGACTGTTTGACTCCCGACCCGAGATACGAGTTCTGTAGTCGGGAAGCTTGTACGGTCTCTTCCGATCTGTTCCACTGGAGTGACTGGGAATTTGTTTATGAAAATGGCGAGAATAGTTTGCTATGGCACAAAGTCTTTGTTCGAAATTGCTCGGACAATAACAATGACACTGTTAGGAGATCTAATTGTATAGGTTGCAATAGAGAAGATACCGCTGAGAGCATTTTGTGGGTAAACGATAGATATTTGGACTGGAACGATACTATAACTTATTGCCAGAGTCTTAATGGTGTACCCTTTGGCCAACTTGATACAGTACCGCAACTCATTCGGAGGTTTTTGGAAATCGGCGAATCGCCCTTTACGAATCTTCTGAACAGCAACGCCCCGTTTCGGACTGGTGTTTATCAAGATGGAAACGCAACCACCTGGAGGTCAATAGAAACAGGCAATTTGGTGTCAATGAGCGACATTTTGTGGACTGGCGGTGTACCCAATCCGGCAATCGGAAAATTTTACATTGGTTTGCGGCCACGACTCTTCACAGAAAGTGCAGACCAATGCATGTTCAATTTAAGGAATGATCGGCGAAAAGTTATTTGCACTATCAAAAACTAAATGAATGAAAATTATATTGATCAATTAAATAAATCAGCCCCGACCATGGTTCAGTGAATTACAATTTGGGTGTTCTCATTATAGACGCCCTACCTCAAATTTAGTGTGTATATAACCGCATAGCGCCCGGTGCCGAGGTGTCAACGCCAAAAAAAAACGAAAAATTGTGTAAGATTGGAAATGAATTCGATGATTTTATGTATGATCTACGCTTGATACGATGAAAAGTCTTTTTCTAAGATATTACAGTTTCATATAATTTTGCGTAGAATTTAGAGTTGATCTTACATAATTTTGCGTTTCTTAGCGTAGATCTTATATAATTTTGCATTGAATATAGCGTTGATCTTAGATAAGTCTTCGTTTTTAAGCGTAGATCTTACATGATTTTCCGTTGAATTCAGAGTTGATCTCACATAATTTTTTGAATTTAGCGTTGATTTTAATTTGGGGACTAGGTATGGATGTGTGTGTGGGGGGGGGGGCGTGTGGAGTTGGTTTTAGGTAGGCTTGGGTTGGGGTATATATGAAAGTGCGGGTTAGGGTTAGGGTTAGGTTACCGATTTGAAAGTCTTTTAATTTATTCCTTCGTTGTCAAAATCAAGTTAGGTGCATTGAAAATTCATGTTCTAAATTCGAGTATTGATAGAATCAAACTGAACGATTGCCTATATAACCCACAATTTGACTAATTGAAACTATTAAGCACTGTGTAAGTGTGTGAGAACTACACTTCGGAACGCAAAATTATGTACGATCTACGTTCAGAAACGCCAATGTTATGAGAAATGCACTCTTAGGAACTTGAAGTTACAGTTTAGTTTACAATGAATGCGGTTCTTAAGAACATTGAGATACTGTGCCACCGTCGTAGAAGGGGCGACAAGCATGCATGAGCTAAGTGGTTCGAGTCTCATCGCCAGAAGTCTGGGTGTTCAACTTAATTTAAGGTCAACGCTAAAAACAACGCAAAACTAGGTAAGATCTACTCTTCGAAACGCAAAAAATTGTAAGGTAAAAGGTAATTACGGTGACAACGTAGAAAACTTAACACAGTTTTTTAGCATAATTTTGAGTTAAATTTGGGGACGCAAAATTCAAGGCATTCCAGGCAAAATTATGTCAGAAATTTGCGCTGAATCTTCTAGCTTGTCAACGCTAGATAACGCTTATCTCAAATAAATTCGGCAAAAATCTTGTATATAAATCTACGCACAGAAACGCAAATTTGCTTTAAGACCAACACTAAATTCAATGCAAAAAAATGTAGGATCTACGCAAAATTCCACACAAAAAATGTAAGATCTACGCTAAATTCAACGCTAAAACATTTAAGATCTACGTTCAGAAAGTCAAATTTAAGTAAGATCAACGCTTAACCCAAGGCAAATTTATGTAAGATCTACGCGAAAGTCATTAAGATCAACGCAAGTTTTTGTAAGATCTGAGCTAAACATGTAAGATTGATGGTGAATGCGTTGAATTTATGTAAAACCTACGCTTGAGAGTAGATCTTACATGAACTCAACGCATTCAACGCCAATCTTACATAATTTTGCGTTGAATTGAGGGTAGATCGTATATAAATTCAACCCGTTCACCGCCAAACCTACATAATTGTGCGTTGACACTTCAGTCTGGGATACAATAATGACCTATGGTCAGAAGAATGTCAATCGCAAAGGAAAGAAAATGCCCTCAAAATTGAAAAATCTGGATCTCCAACATACGCTACTCAGCGCAATGGTCTGATCAGAGTCTAATGAGAGGTTCCCTTGGAATGAATGAAACTCTGATCAGAGGTCATTTTGCCATGATTCAAATCATTTTTTTATTCATTAGGAGCATCAAATAATTAATTATGGAAATATATCTTGGTGTAACTTTTCCTGAATTATCTGAGATAAGGTAAACTCTCTTTATAGGGAGTTATTTTTTATGCATTTTTGTGCTGTTTGTGTAATAAAGTTAAACTTTGTTTTCATAATTAGGTTTTAATTATATTAGGGTGCTTTGAATTATTTTAATATTCTTTGAATTAGGTAATATTCTTAAACAGCCTTAAAATAGATTTTTACCAACATCTGAGCAAATACTGCGTTTGTTTTTATATATCGATTGGCCCAAATTGGCTAAACACAATAAAATTGGTTCTCGTATAACGTTTTTGGCCCCATTTCGTTGAGGGTTGGAATGGTAACTATATTCATTTAATCTGACAAATAACATTTGAGGTTTTCAAAAATTGAGTTTTGTTGCCAATGAAAAACAATGAAAAAACAACACGTATTGAACTGAAGAGTTTTGATAGCTTTTCAATTAAAAAAAGTTTTGCTTACTTGAGCACAAATTCTTTAACCTCAGATTTCTAAACCTGCAAAGTTTCTTTTAAAAAACTGGTTTATAAATTTCGAAGAAAAAGCAAATTGAATAACGCCACATTTTTGCAATGGCTGAGGGGAATAGGACCATTACACTTAAACTACCCGGTTTCATTCAATCAACTACTATGGTAATTTAATCCAATTGCCGTAACTGCTTTATCTTAAGAGTTGACAAAATTCTTAAGCCTTTGGCAGTTTTCCAAATGTTTTTTAAGTTGGACGTCTCTGGTGCAAAGCTGCTTAGTGTTGTCCGGTGCTGCTTCTTCATGTACAGAAGCAAAAAAAATTAAAAACACCCAATTCGCAAAAAAGATTTATTTAAAGATTCTAACTGGACCCATGAAGAGACTTTAGCTGGACTTCAACTAGTCGCTGGGTTGTGTAATTATAGTCAATATCACCCCTCCCCCAATTGACTTTTAAAGTCTTTTCATGAGTCTGCGTTTAGAACTGGGAAACATAATGATGACTTAAATTTCGTGGTATGTGTGAGATATATATTGGGAAAGACCCAAAAACTTAACGTACTCAGTGAATTAAAACAAATGCGTTTATTTTACTTTGTGTAATATATTAGGAAATTTTGTACGTAATCAATCATGTATAGGGTCAAATACAATAATGATCTGTGATCAGAAGAACGTCGACAGCACAAGTATCAATTGCGCCCAAAAATACAGTGTCGAGTCTAGATCTCCAAATCAAGGGTGGTCAGGAGGAAGGTGGTCAAGAAAAAATTCAAATCATTTTTTGTTAATCATTACGAGCGTCATTTAACTAAATATGGAAATCTTTCTCAGCGTCACTTCAAGTTTTCCTCAATTATTTGGTGTAAAGTAAATATTCTTTATATTAAGTTATTTTTTGTGCGTTTTTGTGCTGTTTGTGTAATAAATTCAAACTTTTTGTTTGCATAATCAATTTGACTATTTTATGGTGCTTTATATTGAACAACAAGCTTTGTTCTTACGCTCCATCTAACAATATATCAATACAAACATTTCAGAAAATTCAGTGTTGGTTTTTTATATACAATACCGGTCGGCCAAAGTTGCCTCAACAAAACTATCTGGGTCTGGTATGAAATACTTGGATCCCAATACTTTGGGGTTCTGCACAATAATTAAATTCATTTAATACAAAAGATAATGTTTGAGGTTTCCAAAAATTAAACTGTTTGTCTTATTAAAATTTGAAGCATTAAAACCATTATTTTCTAAGCCAAGGAGAAACCGACGCGTACTGAAATGAACAGTTTTGATTGCTTTTCATTATATAGAAAGTAAAGAAAGTTTTTTCAACTTGAGCAAAAATGTTTCAAACTCAAATTGCTAAATTCAAAAAAGAGAACAAATAACTTTTAACTTTTCGTTGATGCTATACCAGTAAACTTAAAAACAAGTTCAACAGTATATTTAAAAACTTTCGTCACAAAAAACAAAAATTGTCGACTTCATAGCTATGTAAACAACAATAAGACAAAAATTCAAAAATTTTCCCTTGTCTTTCTGCTTTCTACAAAAAATCCCCTTTAGGAGTCCGGACGAAGTTCCAGAGAAAAACAATCTCTGATTACATTAAGAGTCTTTTGACCCTAAGTTTATTTTTCGCGAAATTGCAGCCGTCTTTAAGTGAATCTCACATTCAATCTTAATACAATAGTTCTTAATTAGCCATTGTGAACAACGATTACATTTAAAGCTTTTGAGCAAGAATACGCAAGCAGAGTTTACAGCAAATAAAATTTATTTCACTTAGGGTCAAAGAACTCGTAATACAGACTCGGGGAAGTGCACATCATTTTGCTACCAATATTAAGTAATCGGGGCAATATCAAGAATACAAACTTACAGGTGGGTTCAAGTGCAGCAGCTGAATCTAACAAAAAACGGCTCCGCGAGCATTTGAGTATGAACAGAATGATATTTGAGCGCAAAGGAGTCTTATCGAAGACATTTCCAAGCGCATGTCGGTCTGATCAAAGTTCCTAAAAGCTTGCAAAAAATATTGTTAACTTTTTGAGGTTTAAGTTGAACAACATCCAGCCAATCTCATCTTATTAAGCCAATCTCGTAAAATTTACGATTTTGTCGAGACTATTTGTGGCTAAGGGTAACTAGCGTTAACAAAAGTAGTCAATTTAAATTGATTGAACACGCTGATGTTCGAGAGGTCTTTCCCATTGTAGACCCCCTGGAGATATAAACCCTGAATTATAAATGATAATGGAGGAGGTTATTCAAAATATGACTTCTAGGTGGGGGCCGTGTTCTGTGTCAGAAATCTCAGCTCAAAAGACTTGAACATATTCTACTACGGAGCCTAATAGTTGCCTAGAAGTCATATTTTGAATAACCTCCTCCATTATCATTTATAATTCAGGGTATATATCTCCATGGGGTCTACAATGGGAAAGACCTCTCGAACATCAGCGTGTTCAATCAATTTAAAGCATATAACATGTTCTGTTGTGATATATTGTTCGGTTGTGATTGATTCATATCAAGTCCCATGGGCCGCTAAGGCATGGCCATGTCAGAAATCTCATCTCAAAAGACTTGACCATATTCTACTGCGGAGCTGCGCAAGATTATGCTAAATTCATGAATTAGGTGACCGCAATAAATAGTAGATGAATGATAATCAACTTTTACCACAAACCATCTTACCATTCAGAAAAAAATCACAATTTATGAGCAAAAGCAGAAAGAACAGAAGGATTAAAAGGCACCCGGCTAAAGAACCAACAATGACAAAACGAGGTTGCCAGCAATTATATGGCCGGAAAATCGTCGTTTGACCTGAGAACTTGACTGCAAAATAATCGCACATTCTAAGCTGGCTGTTAAAACATTAATGACAAAAATGTGTAGCGTTCATGTTTTTTTTAATTAAATTATTCATCTTCAATATGGATTATTCATTTGTGCATTTAAACTAGCGTGCCTAGGTATGTTAAAATGGTGACTTAGAAAAGGTCTGGTCATTTCTTGTTCGAACTTCTTCAGAGCACTGTACTTTGTTTAGTCAGAATTCTCGATCACATTTTGAAGAAATTCTGAGTTCCGATTTTAATGTAAGCAAACTTTTAATATATAAGTTTGGTTTCATTTTTGTCTGCTTTAAATTAGCACAATTTATCAATTTCTGAGAAAGCAAATTTCGGATCTTTTCTGCTAGCGCCCCCCCCCCCCCCAGCCTTATATAGCCGATAAATTTTGCACCCCCCAAAATCTAAGTTTTCGCGAATTGTAAGAGCGATATTTGAATTTCATTGAAACAAGAGTGTCTAGGTAGATTGAAGGCACTTTTAGAATAGTTTCCTTTAAAAAGTTTTAAAAATTCAAGCTCTATAGTAGCCGATAACACCAAAAATGATCTAATACAGAAATTTTTATTGATGCTTACGTTATATGCAACAAATTTTGGTTGAATACGTAATACTTTCAAACCATAGCTGTGCTAGCTTTTAGTAAATGCATATTGCTCATATATGTTCACGTATAAGATTACTTAGCTTTAACAATATGTTTACACATTTATAAATGGGGGGTGCCTAACTAAGCGGGGGGGCGCTAGCAGAAAAGATCCCAAATTTCAACTTTGCTAAATTGGGCTGTGAAAGTTAAACAATCATGACATATATCAAATAAATAAAATAAATATAAATCTTAAAAAAAGCTACTCGGCGCTAGGCTTCGAAAAAAAAACTGAACCTAACCACGCTTAGCAGAAGCAGAAAAATAGAAACTCGATATTGTGGTCTGTGTGGTACTATACTGAGTGACTTTTAGTTTCTTAATATATTTCCAAGAGTCATTTTGAAAAAGATCTCAACCTGTGATAGTTAGAATGGCACGTGAACCAGTAAATGTGAGAGACAAGAAATTCTTTGACAGTCGCGTCAGAAAAAATTACTAAGAAAAAATAACTTCAAAACACTCCAGAAGTCAATAATTTATATGATGAGAAAGGCAACGTCTCTGAGGTAAAGATATTATCATAAAAATCAACCGATTCAAAAGCATGATTAAAAAATGTTACTCTTCGCTTCTAAATTCATGCCAATTTGCTGTCATTATAGATAGGCAGACATGAAAGTTTCCAAGAACGTCTCGCTCTGAAATTAATTACTGCGGGATTTAATTTAAAAAAACTATAAAATTTTGATCTCTTTTGTTTCGGCTACTACGATATCCCCAAGCTTAATTACCATATGAATTTTCAGCCTTCCAGTCACATGTTCTATTTTTTACATAGCAAAATGTTTTCTGTGACATATAAACAATTTTTGGGGGCATGAAAAACAATGGAAGGGGGAACAGAATAGATCCAAAATTTTGTTTTTGCTTGAAACTCAATCTCAATCACAGAAATTAAATGATCTTTAATCACACGTTCTACAGGATTCAGGATTTTACACTCTTCTCAGTTTTCTTGACACTACAAGATTACCCATTCAAATTATTAGCTTTTGTTTGTTATAAAGAAACGCACGAACAAGTAATTAAACGCCAAAAGTCGACATTGCCACAATTTAAAATGACTTAATATGCTATATAAACGACCAAAAATTGAGCTTCTGGATTTTGGTCATTTAAAACTTAAAAAATGCGTGTTCTTAGCCAGGTTACGTGAATCTTTAAAAGTAACTCTGAAACTTTGGCTTTACGTCTCGAATTGTTGCGCGGTTCTCGATAAACGCCAGCTGTTCTCAGGGATTTGGGCAGTGTCTCGTTTCTCATACTTCAAAAAGCAACGATTCATTGTTTTCCGGGCTCACCACTAGAATACTTTGGCAGTGAGCCAGCACTCTTTATAGTCTTTGTTGTTCTTGTCTTTTCTCCAATCATGATCATTAAATGAACGCAGCCTTTTCATATTAATAACCACTACGGCCGGAACAAAATGGTTATCCGATTATTGAAAACAAACTTTGATGGAATATGAGCGTTTTTTTATTACCAAAGTCAGGAAGAAAAATTAACTGTTAAATTAACTGTGCTACGAGCTACATTTTTGCTTACGAGTCACTTTTGACCGGACAGTAGATTGAAAGCACAACAGATCGAAAACAGAAAAATTGGGACAGTAGATCGAAAATTAATCTCTATTCTTATTGGTTGAAATTAATCATTAGATGCGAGCTGCAATGTAATTACCATATTACGGCCATGCCTCACGAGTCATGGTGTTATATCTTATCTTACTGAATAGTTTAGGATTCGCGTTGCGAATGCTTTGTCTTAAGAATGTAGTAGCAAGTGCAGGGCGAATACACAACTAATTGTGTATTACGAATTCTGATTATTGGAAACGCGACGCGGATCCACTGCTAAGATTAACTTAGGATTAAGAAGAGCGTTTGCAGAGTAACTTGAATTCAGATTGACTAAATGAAATTATGATTACTAATAATAAACTGGTATGAACAAAATATGAAATAATTTAGTAGACAAACGGGAATATTAATATAGGTGAATAAATAGAAGTCATAACTTTTAGTTATAAAACACATGATATAATTATAGATATAGAGGGTAAATAATTTAGTACACATAAAGGTTTCGATATATATTTAGGTATCCATACGTATCACATTTCCCTCGTGACAAAAAAATTTTTTAATGTATTTACAATTTTTTAGTATCAACACAAAGCATGAAATTGACTGAGATGAACATAACTTAACTCAAAATGTAGAGGTACTACTATTGTTAAATAATTGTGTAAGTGTAAGGCGAATACGCGTCAAATTTTCAACATGTAAAGTGGATACATTATACTGAATAATTTAAATGCACACACAAAAATAAATGGATTCGCAGGGCGAATACTGAAAGAAATTAAAGGCTGACAATTGAGGATGAACTGTAAAAAATTAAAAGTAAAATTAACATTAAATTTGGATCAGAAGAGCGGTAACAAGACTAAATGAATGAATTTAGTTTAAGACAGTTTTGCTGAGTTTTTGGGCTTAAATTTCATTCTCTGCATCCCAAACCGACATTTCCCGTTCTTGCTCATATTCAAAATATCGAACTCTGATGTCCGGTGGTGAAACTTGTCCCAATTGTAAGTCGGGTCGGGGTGGTGACGGGATTCTAGATTGTTCGGCTGTTTGGATGAGAGCTACCACCGAATCTGACTGTTTTGATCGTTTCTTCTCTTTTTTATTCTTGCGCTTCTTTGGTTGAGCAGAACTTGTTGAAGCCAGAGAACTTGTAGGAGAAATGTCGGCATCTGTGAAGCCATAGAATTGGGGTCGATTGCGCTTGCGGCCTTTTCTTTGGTCGTCCTGTGTCTTTGCGGAGGGTACTTGTGATGCAGGTGTAGGTGGAGCCGGTACAATCGAAATGAGGGGCTGGTTTTGAGCTGGTACGTCTTCTTGAATATCAGCTGTGGGGACATTAAGGCGTCTTTTGAACTGTGGTTTGGTCGGCTTGCGTACCGTTAGCGCACGCGATACGTTCGAATTCACAGATGATACCACTGATGTAGTATCACGTTGGCGATGTCTAATTTTGATTTCGCCCCTCTTCTGTTTCTTAAGATCGTTACTATGCTTCGCGATCTTAAATTCTGTGGTCTTTTCGTAGGGAGCAGGGCGTCGCTGGGCATATACCCACAAGTTGGTGGATCTTTCGGCTTTAGTCCCAAATTTTGCGAGATCACTATCTCGGACTTTTACTGGGGTTCTGCCAGGCTCATTGATTATCGTCGTTGTTGGTGACGACTTGGTGACGAAGGATCCAGGCTTTAGTACTTCGTACAGACCCGCCAGTTGTCTTTTTGCTCGTTTCTGTTGTGGTAATTTTCGAGCCAGTTTGACATTAAGAGACTGTTCTGTCCTGGGGATAGGGTCTGTGATCTGCGGATGAGTTATGAAACGGGACTCTTTATTGTCGGACTCCCGATAGCGTTGACCTGCGTCTAAGGAGGCCTGGCACATCTTCTACTCTATTTCAATGTCACTTCTGTTGGCACTGATCCATCCATTTTCGTCCAGCAAATCCTCCGCAGAAACTGTTTCAGCATCTAAATAGTGATTAACAATTTTTTCATAAGTTAGATTTTGACTTGATGGAAGTGTGCTAATATTCCTTAAAGGAGTATTTGCAGGACGACCGAAATGAGCTTCAAAAGGTGTTATCTTTGTTGTTTTCTGTTTAGTTAATCGTAAATCAGAGACTATTTGTTCTATTGCTTTAGCTGTGGAAAATGTATCTTTATTTTCAGCTTTCATGCAAGATAAACGTCTTTTAATTGTTTGGATCATTCGCTCCACCAATCCAATAGCTCTATGATCACCGACCGGAGCGTCGAGAATGTCAATATTATTTTCGTTGCAATAGTTTGTAACTTGTTTACCTACAAGACAAGTTGCTTGGTCTAAGCGTATTGTTCGCGGGATTCCATGAGTATATGCATAATCACGAAGAAATTTTACTACGTTTACCCCATTAGCATTGTCGAATATTCTAACAGTTGGATATTTTGAATAACGGTCAATACATGTTGAGAAATAAATGTCTTTGTCTTTATCATTAATTATCGGACCCCCAAAATCAATCTGTATTTCTTCGTTTGGTTCCTGACAAGCTTTGTGTGGGTGTCATTTAGATTTTGGTATAATAGGTTTCAGATTCTTACCAATATCCGTACACGGGACGCAATCAGATGTTTTTGCTAAAATTTCACTATGCATGTAGGGCCACCATGCATATTGAGAGAGAGATATCATCCCCCAACTACCCGGGTGCGTCATGTGGATGGATTCGAGCACCGCCTCCTTAATAGAGTTGGGAATGGCCACGCGTTGGTCAACACACAGACACCCAGATTTCACGTGTAAGTCCTTCCAAAAGGAGTGGATGTATGTGCTCACTTCTTTACAACGGGCCTCATCATCCTGCATTACACAATCGCGGATCTCTTTCAACACCGCGTCTTTGCTCGTGAGGACCGCCAGGAAAGATTTAGTGAAGAGCTGGTTGAGGTTGTTTTCAAATACCTCTTCCCGAGAGAGCTCGATGTCATATTCCTCGGGTGATGATGATGCTTGGGTGTTGCTGGGTCCGGCTCTGGTAGATGAGATGGGGGTGGATTGGGTGCGGAATGTCACTCTTGGGGTGTGTGGTGAAGTTGGTGGATTGTTTTGTGGTGCCTCTTTTGCTGACATGTTGATGTGAAGTACTTGGTGTGTGGAGTTAGCTGTCAAATGGCAATTAGAATATTGCGACTGAATTCGCGATGCAAGTGTGGTATCAGATTTGAGCAATTGATTTGCACGGCAATTAAAGTTAGAAATGAATTCAGAATTGTAATTGTTTACATGTGCTCGAGGAATGAATGGATTAATTGAGGCATTTGAATTATGCGCGCTAATTTTAGCAGATTTCCAAGAGTGGACGCGCGTCGGGTGTACTTGTTGCTTATAATTACTAGTTATGTGCCGCTTTTGGAAAGGAATTTTATTTGCGTTACTAAATAAAGATGTAATCGCGTCGCGGATACGGGAAATTGTTGCTACCATAAATTCCTCATCGTATTGATTGACACTTTTAGCGTTCTGATTTGGTAGTCGCGAAATATAATCAACCAAGCCCATTCGGGTACCAGGAATATGTTCGATGTTAAAATCAAATGGTAACAAACGGTCAATCCATCGTGTTAATCTACTGTTGTAGGATTTATTAGAGCGGTGTGATTTTAAGACTGAAAGAAGTGCTTTGTGATCTGTTAAAACTGTGAAAGTTTTCCCAATTAGATAATATTTAAAATATTCAATGGCCCAAACCACCCCAAGTAATCCGAGTTCATTTACGCTATAGCGTTCTTCATTGCTATTGCGAAAACGAGATGCAAAAGCTATTGTTTTCCACCCTTCACAATCTAATTGTTCAAGCGCAGCGCCTAAGCCTTGGCGGGATGCATCGCATTTGATGCGCGTTTCCAGTGTTGGATTAAAATGAGTATTTTCTGTAGCGTTTGCAATAACAGTTTTGATATGTTCAAAATGTAATTGATGATTCTCATTAAAAATAAATTTTTCGTTTTTCTTTAGTAAAGGTCGAAGAGGGTGGCATATTTTGGCAAGATTAGGAATAAATTTGCTGAGTTGGTGAACGCTACCTAAAAATGACCGTAATTGTTTCAATGTTTTTGGGGCTTTGATTTCCGCAATTGCCGCTGTTTTAGATTAGATAGGTTTAACACCACTTTGTGAGAATGTAAAGCCAAGCCAATTTATTTGATGTTTGGCGAAGTGGCATTTGCTTAAATTAATTCTAAGATTATCTGCTTCAAGTTTTTGGAGACATTGGTATACGTATTTGAGGTGCGATTCCTGGGTGCCTTTGCTAACTACGATTATGTCATCCAGAAAACAGTATGTGTTAGTCAGCCCAACCAATGTGTAATCCATTGCCTTTTGAAACTCGGCCGGCATATCTGTAAGGCCATAAAATCCCGTTTTAAAACGATACGTACCTGTTGCTTCGCCGCAAATGATATTAAAATTACAATGACGTGCAGTATCTGGATGCAGCTTTAGTTGGCTATAGGCATATTTTAGATCGATTGTTGAAAAATAGACATTATCTCCCAGATTTGAGTTATTAATATGTTGTGAAATTGAATCGATGAGACTATCTATGTTTGGCATTTGATACTTGTTTTTGTGGATCGCTTTGTTTAATATTTTCGAATCAAGAGCTAATTTTACAGATTTGTCCTTTTTGACCGTAATTACAATGGGAGAAATGAAGTTTTTATCCAAACATTCTTGTAATTTTTCAATGTGTCCTTGTTCAGAAAGTTTCTTTAGTTCAGCGGATACTTTGTCTAATAAATTTATAGGAACACGGCGGCCTTTTTGGTGTGATGGGGTATAATGTTTGTGGAATTTTGAACGAACTGTATGTACTTTGGACTTACCAATTCTGGAGATTAGGTCGGGATAATCAATAGCAATCTGTTTTTTGATTGGGCAATATTCTTGATCTACCTGATTGATTGTTACTTGATTACTTGATTGATGTATTGAAAGTCCAAGAGCTGGAAACAAATCTCTACCCAATAGAGAACGATGTCCATCCGCCACTACTTGAATTTCGATTGGATTCGCGTACCAATTGCTGCTTTGAATTGAAGTTTGGAGAATGCCCACCGTATGAATAGGTTCATTTGAAAATGTTTTCAATTGTTTAGGATTCGCTTCGCGTATCCACTTCGATTTTGGGTCATGGGAAATGATTGAGTTCGCCAAGGATTCATTTATTATTGTGCATACGCTGCCCGAATCCACCAAAACATTTGTTGATGTATTGCCGAGAGTTAGAGGGAGATTGATTGCGTCCACCGAAGTTGCGGAATCTGTTGAAGATATTACTGCTACACAGTTATCTTCATCTGAAGAATAGTTTGACTCCAAATCGGGATCAAAATTGGCCGAAATTTGATTGACATCTTCAGTTTGATCGTCTTTTTCTACGTTATTGACCCGCTGTTTAGGTTTTGGGTACGAATTGGGATCTTTAGGTTTGCGGCAAACCTTTGCGAAGTGGTTTTCAATACCACAGTTATTGCATCTTTTTCCCCGAGCGGGACATTTATTACGGTGGTCGGAGGTCCAATTAGATCCACAGAAATGACAGGTTGTAGGCTTTTTCCGTGCTGTTGTGTTCATATTGGAAAAAGGGGTAGCATTCGCGATACGTGTCCGTTGTACTTGGTTAACCGTTGATTGTGACTCCGTTTTGCTTGCGTTCATTTTTAGTTGGTTGAGTGTACCCATCTCATTATTAATTGCTATTGCCAATGCTTTTTCCGGGTCTACTGTTTCTTTAAGAAGTTCCTTCTGAATGTCTTCATTTTGCATATTTGCGATAAAGACGTCCCGGATGATAGTGTCCCCTTTATCTCCTAGATCACAGTTTTCCGAAAGTTCATTGAGATGTCCATAGAACTTCTCAATAGGTTCTCCCTTTTGCTGTTTTCGTGTGAGGAAGAGGTATCTATCGAAGGTTATATTATGGATCCGAATGAAAGTTGTATTTAGAACATCCCAAAGATCCTTCGTTGAGATTGTTTCGAGGTTGATGGTTGAATTTTTTGAGTTGAATACGCGCCGCCCTTCCATGCCTAAGCTCAAGTACATCAGAGAGGATGCTTTTCGATCACATAACTTCCACGGTTTGTCACCACAAAATACGCCGACTTTAATGACACGTTGACATTGATTTTTCCATGCTGTTTTTGCCTGCTCATTGCGGGTACGTCGATCTCGTTCTGATTGTGCCGTCGGGTTGTCCACTGCGTCCTCATAAGCTGGTTCAGGAGGTAAGAGAACATGTTCTGGAGGGTCTACCAAGAGAAGGTCCACTTCAATTCCCTCTCTAACGAGGATTGCGAGTTTCAATTGTATTCTCCAAAACTCCCAGCGAATTGGGGGTTCTAGTGTCGCCTTTTCCCAAAAGGGTTGCATTCCAAGTGGGGATTTGCCGCTGTCCTTTGTCGCTGACTGCGCCATGTTATATCTTATCTTACTGAATAGTTTAGGATTCGCGTTGCGAATGCTTTGTCTTAAGAATGTAGTAGCAAGTGCAGGGCGAATACACAATTAATTGTGTATTACGAATTCTGATTATTGGAAACGCGACGCGGATCCACTGCTAAGATTAACTTAGGATTAAGAAGAGCGTTTGCAGAGTAACTTGAATTCAGATTGACTAAATGAAATTATGATTACTAATAATAAACTGGTATGAACAAAATATGAAATAATTTAGTAGACGGGAATAGTAACGGGAATATTAATATAGGTGAATAAATAGAAGTCATAACTTTTAGTTATAAAACACATGATATAATTATAGATATAGAGGGTAAATAATTTAGTACACATAAAGGTTTCGATACATATTTAGGTATCCATACGTATCACACATGGGCATGCCTTAGCGGCCCGTGGGACTTGATATGAATCTGTCACAACCGAACAATATATCAGAACAGAACATGTTACATGCTTTATAATATATGAGCGTTGAAATCTGATTGGCCAATACGCAACCCGAATAAATTCGATTAATTGACCCAATTTTTGCGTTCAATCTGTTGTCTTCCAATCTATTGTCCTAGCACCAATTTTGATTCATAGACTTGAAAATAGCTCAAGACACATTTAAACTTATTAGGCCAACTGAAGTACTGTTGATCAAATGCGAACTCAAGAGAGCCTTCACTGTTCAAATGATATACAATAGAAGGACCTCAAAGTAGTTTGGACAAATACAGCATAAAATTTTGGATATATGCGATGAGTGAAAAAGGCAAAACAACTATATGCCCCACCACATCAAAATCATATCTATTTACGAGCGGTATAAAAATATAGTTACAGGGTTATAAATTTTTTTTGAAAAACTACATGTACAAAAATGAAATGACGATAATATAATTGGGTTTGTCACGTTTACTTTCTTTAAGAATGGTTTGTTAGGTTGTGAGTGCCCTGTTTTTTCTCTGAGTTCAAAATGCTCAGATTGAAATCTCGGGTCAACGATCATACAACTTTCTTTGATTTCGTACTAGGCCATATATGATTCTTAGTAATCTTACTAGGTCATATATTATTTGTATGAATTCTTGGAAGTCATACAAGGACCATACATGATTTCCTAGAAATCATACAGGGAACATACAAAAAATTTCAAAGAATAAAAATTGTATAATTTTGATTTTCTTTTGAAATTGAAAAATTTTCTTGGAAATCCTACACGGTCATATATGACACATAAAACATTGACTGGTGCACAAAATTCTCGTATAATGTAGTCAGAGGACTCAATAAATTATTATATCGCATTTGCAATCCACATTTGACTCTTTGTGCGCGCTAAAATAATAACTTTGTAGTTTAAACATACTCAGAAAAAGAAATTGAGGCTATATGCAAATTTTATTCTTGATTATTTTTTTTTTATAAATGAGCATTTATAAGCATAAACTGGCTTCAGATTTTATCCAAAATTTTGTTATCTATTTGGAATTACACCTTTATTTAGTGCCAAACTTTGCAAATGTTATTGTACGTTAGGGTCCTTTTGGCGGATCACAATGTGATGCCGGGGTATCATATAGGTGATGCCCTACCGAATAAAAACAATAAAGAAGATAAATGGTAAAACATTTTCGAAAAATAGATGTATGATTCTCTGTTTTCGTACTAAGATCATATATGATTTCTTGGTAATCATACAAGGATCATATATTATTTCTTTGTTTTCATACAAGGATCGTACTAAGAAATTAAGTATGGTCAGTATGAAATCATATATGATCCTTGTTTGAAATGAAAGAAACTTCAACCCGGGATAGTACTATTGTTTTCGACTATTGTTCTATTTTTGATTACCCGTACCGAACGCCAAGTCAATATCAGTACTGGGCAAGTTAAATTCCAAGTCTAGGTATCATTACTTATTCAGAGCTATGATCATAACGCATTTAAGTCTTGTCAGACTCGGCCAAGAATTGTCAAGTCTTAATCCAAGTCTTGGCCAAGACTTGTCAGACTTATTAGAGTTGTTTTTAGACTTGCCCAGTACCGGAAAACGAAATAAGACTTGGATTTAAAATTGACCAGTACTGATATAGACTTGGAGTTCGGTACGGATGGGCATACCAATTAAAAATTATAAGTGAAGTAAAATGATTCAGTCCTGCGTTTCAGAGATATATTGGTTTTTAATGGTCCAGCACTGAAATACACTTGGTGGTTAGTCACTCCGGCTTTTTTTTCTATATACAAGTTTGGAAAAACACATTTTCTTTGGCGACGTTGGGAGATGATCCAATTAAAAGTAATTTTTGACCTGAAGGGAAAATTTGAATCGCGCCTATGGCGGCTTCTGCTAGAAAAAATGAAAACCAAATAGGGTTATTTTCATAGTCACGACCTGTTTTAGGCGTCACAGTATGCCCGCTGAAGTTAATATATTGATCCTGCTCTGAAGTTTACAAGTTTTTGTGAAATTATTGTATTGGATTTTGCCTTCAAATTTTAGATCATGAACCTAAGGGTTCAATTGAGCGGAGTTTAAATAAGGAAAAGTTGAAAAGACAGTGCAGGATTGAAAACAGTTTTTAAACACTTAGCGACTTGTATTTTTATGTATGTTTAAAGAGACACTTTTTTACCAGTTGGGAACTGCCCCGTACCCATAAAACGGAGATTTAAAGCGATTATATTGAAATTTCGTAACTTAAAACGTAATCAATAAAATGGATTAGAAAATGCGCTTTTAGACATTTTTATGTATCATAATCGATTAAACTCTAATCATAACCATTAAAATCCATTGAAACCCAATGAAATCGATTAACTGTTGATTCAAAAAATCAACCCTAAATCCACTATAATGCATTAAAATCCGTTTTTAATCAAAATTTTGCATGCTGATTTGTAATTTAAAAGGAGCAAAATGAATTTTTGTCAAAAATGTTTTTATTGAAGTTACAAATAGAATTTGAAATTACATCAAAATATTTCAATTTGAAAGTTTTTCATTTACAGTTTTTAACTTCATTTCCACTCTGATCCACACTAATTGTTCAACCTTCGATCTCTAGACTGAAAATTAGATGCACAGTCCTGATTCCAATTATAATGGCTAAAAATAAAGACCTCTTGACAAAACATTTTTTTTCTAGCGAAATCATAATTTCTGTTGAATAATATTACAAAAATAGTACGAAATGGATCTAGTTACATTTAATTGATAATCACAGGTGAGGATTTTCAAACACTAAGGAAATATGAAAATTCCTTTTTTTAAATAATTTTTTGCAAAGGAATTTAAAGTTCTTTATGTTTCGAGAACACAGAAGATTAAAAGAATGTTTTTTGCTCAGAATCGTTTTTCATCATAGCAACTCTCAACTTAGGAAAAACCGGTTGGCTTTCTTAAGATTTCCGTATTGAAAATTCACGTTTGACATCACGTTTTTTAATTTAAGATTTCCCTATTGAAAATAGCGGAATTTGTATGATTTCCGTATTGAAAATCGCGGTATTGAAAAACTATACCAAGAAGAGCATATAAAATTGTGCAAGAGGGTACGCACCCTTTACACCATATCGTTTTCCAGACAAAGTATTTACTGTAATTGGAATACTGATGGTAGTAGAATCAACCAACCCTAAGACAGGAGGTGGTCGAATTAGCTGGTGGACGTAGTTGGAATAGTAGGAATAGTAGTAAGAAGATTGTCCTGAGAGTAACGATGAGTAAGTTACAATTTATAGAAGTTCACAAGCAAATATACTTACGTTGATAATAGCAAAATCATCAAATTTCCAAAGGATAGTCATCGTGACTCTAAAACAATCTTTTCTAAATAACACGATTTTATTCGCTGTAATATAAACTATTTAAAAAATAAATTACCTTCAAATTTCTTGTTCCAAAACTTATATCGTATTGTAAAATCTCTATGTTGCTATCTTAAAAGTTTTATTTTCGCAGTTTAATTTCTTACTTTTTTCGAGCTAAGTGCAAATTTGGCAAAATTTTCTGAACGCTGATTGGCTAAAAATCAAGCTCCCGCTGAGAATTATTCTTGGTTTTATAATCGATTAAAATGGATTCAAATCGACTTTATACTTTGTTTCAAGATTCTTCTTTTGTGAGAAAAGGAGCAATCGATTTTGTTTTGAAATATGCCAATTATTCAATGAAAATGCTATAAAATGGATTTAAACCTCCGTATTGAAATTACGGGGCATAAATAGACAAAATGAACGGGGCAGGCGGATTATCGGGTCTGAACTAAATTAGTCTTACAGAGGACAAGAATTTGAAAAATGGCAAGCTGATTAAATGGGTGTCTTAACTCTAACATTCTATTGTTTTAAGTTGCAGTCTGTATTTCAGTGTATTCAATTTTTTAGAGTAAATTAACTTTACCTACACATGATTACCTTCAAAAATATTCAAGCCTTACTATGCTTGTTACTTTTTATCAATTCACCAGAGCTGTGTAAACAATTTAGAAAAAGCAACAAAATTGTGCTCTAAATTGAAAAACTATGTGTTCGCACTCAAAGAGTCTTTAAAATTAACACTAGATATCGATGTTCTCTAGTAAATTGGCACATTACAAGCCAGCTCAACAGCCAGTAGATTAATATTACACTAATTCATGGAATTTTGAGACGGAGGCATTGCAATGTAAAATATCACCAATTAAGCTCGGCTAAGTGTGCTTTCAGATAATGTTCCAAACCCACTCATCCTGATTTTTGACTTCATTGTCCACCAAAGAGGAAGCAAAAGAAAACTTCCAAATACAGATACTGTTCGAAAAAAAATGAAAAATCAGTTTGAAGAACAATTAATTGAACAATTAATTAAAAGTAAAGCCTACTGCATTGGAGAGCAAACAATACTTGCCATCAAAAAGACTACAAGACGAGAGCAAGCAAAGAAACACACAAAAAGACATGAATTACTATGGAAACCGATATCTACTTTTATTGAAAACAGCTAATATCAACAACTAAAACCGAATATTCAATTGGATCACATTTGAACATCAACCGGCATTCGTTCTTCTAGGGGACTATGCAAAAAAGGCAGCAGAAAATAACCACAAGCATTGATCAATATCATAAATTCAACATTTTATGAAATCTCTACAAGACAGCAACGGTATTGGCTTATCGTATGCATCACTAAAACTTGGATGAGACCTTTCATTAGAGAGATTGATTTTATAAAATCTCAAAGAGAAGAAAAAAGGGTTTATAGTTCGAAAAGTCGTTCATATTTTCAAAACACTTTTTTTACTAGCTATTAACCGAAATCATTTAATTCATTTTTTTTATCCCACTGAGAACTGTCTTTATCCAGAAAAGGGCTTGTCCCGTAAAAGTTTTCTAAGATTTGACAGAAATTCAAATTTAGCAAATGAAGAAAACAGATGGTAGCAGGAACTAAATCTGGCCTCCTAGGAAAAAAACGCAATGAAAGATAAACTGTCTGGCGGAAGAATATGTATTTTTTTTTAAAAAAAACTTTAAAACAATGCTAAGTCTTTAAGACCGCTGCCAAGTGTCAATTCTGTTAAGTTAAAAAAAAATTCCGAATTACCCAAACTGCAGATGATGTTATCAAACAAATTTAAGCGCCTATTGCAGCATAAAATCAAAGAACACAATTATTTAGAGAGTGGGATACTCTTCTTTGATCTTGCTGTGGAAGCCCTTTCTCAACTTCCTACGAGCGAACGAACATTTTCAGTTTTCTACAAAATTTGCTTTTTCGCAAAGGTTAATTCGCTTTCAGCAAATTGATACAAAATGTAACCTCAGTCATTATTCGAGGAAATGATAATGCTTATAGCTGCGTTATGAATGCTTTTAGAGAGAACAACGATGCTGTTTCTCAAGAAATATCCCTCATTAGTGGAGAATTTCTCGGAGAACTTATATTCTTTCAAAGTTGTGTTATTTTTGTCAGGAAGTCATTTTTGTAAGGAAACTTCATTATTTTACTCCATATCTCGAGAAAAATATGTGAAGATTTTTCCTTCCTTAGATTAATCAGCTTTGACTTGGAGTACTCACAAATGTTCAACTTGAGGGAGGAATAAGTGGGAGAAGGGTCAAACTCTTAAGAACCGTCCTTCACACCATGAATATACGTCTCAAACACTTTCATAGAATCACATGCTCAGAGGCTAGTGAGCCGCAAGGATCTAAGAGAGCTTAATTCCCTCGCGCTTTATCTGTTTTTGAGGACGAAAAAGCAATAGGCAAGACAAAAAAACTGTCAGACAAAAAGTCGGTAGTACAACAAATTTCATTTAAAAGACTACTATATTTGCAAAAAATTTGGTTCGAGAGAAATTGAACATATTAGAACTTTATCAAACAGATATGGAAATCATATTTCGAGTCAATTATTAGGAACGAGTAAAGCGAACTGCTCTTTTTGCATGGTGTTTTGAAAAAGTCTTTCAAGCAACGAAGCATTTGAGTTGAAATTATTTCAATTTAAATTGTGCGTTTCCTGTCTTTTCTTTTAGACAACGAGTTGTTAAAGTCACAAAATGGGCTAACTGGCGTGCTCAGTTTATGCCCTCAATTTGATTTTCATAAATGAGTAAAATTGACAAATGTCAACGGGGGGATAGTTTGTCAGCCGATATTAACCAGCTTACAAAATATCTTCAGAGACGAGAAAAAATTTAGACGTTTTTGCCTCGATTAATGACATACTTTATTGACTAATATTTTCCCGCCTGAAATAATCATCATTTTTTAAGTTCGCCGGACAAAAATGGTCACTGAAAAAATGCATAAAATGTCAAACCAAACCTCAACAATTGCTATACACATCGCTTGTGATCACTTAAAGACGTCAATGGCTCTAAAGATTTGAACTTTACTTAGTTTTTGTTCATACTAGTTAACTTATCATCTCAAATACCAAACTGATATAAAATTTTAACGCACATTTTACGAGTAATTATTCTTTGAAACGTCTTTTAATATCAACTAATGATTGTCTCACTGTACATTCGGTTTGTACACAGTCCCCACAATTCGCAAGTGGGCAAAATTTAGTCAATTTGATTGTTCTTTGCCCAAATTGGATTTTATGCAAAGCCGCTGGAGAAATAGTCGCACTTTTTCGTTTCGCAGCCGGGGTTTTGGCCTTACCGGCCGCTCGACCTCGTGCCGCTGGTTGCTTTCTGGCTTTTGATACGGATTTGGCATTTCTGGCTGCCGTTGTTGGGATAACACTTTTTTGTCTGGGGGCTTTGTCTTTAGCAGCCTGTCGACCTCTGGGTTTTACTTCTTCAAATTTTGGGGCTGCTTTGTCTTTAACAGCGGGTGATTTGCTCTTAGGTTTTGCCTGTTTTTGTGGTTTTGCTGCCGCTGGCAATGTAGTCACTGTTTTACGCTTCAAAGCAGATTTTGCAGCTTTATTGTCAGTTCGTCCTCTCAATTTTTCCTCACTTTGATCAGCGGGTTTCTCTTTTTGTTCAGGTACGTCATCAATTATTTCGTCATTTTTCTCATCTTTGGGTTTTTCAGTTTCCCTGTTCCGTTTTTTGTCTTTCGGTGACTTCGAATTATCATTCAGATCTTCGGACCGCTGCTGTAACATTCGGAACTGTCTGAGTTCCAATTCGCGCTGAGAAAAGCCATCATCAAGTTGGCCTGGCTTTTTGTTGCCAGCGACTCGGTTCTTGTCCCTCGGCGACTTCGAATCTTCGCGACGCTGCTGTAACATACGAAATTGTCTGAGTTCCAACTCGCGCTGAGAAAAGCCATCATCAAGTTTGCCTGGCTTTTTGTTGCCAGCGACTCGGTTCTTGTCCCTCGGCGACTTCGAATCTTCGCGACGCTGCTGTAACATACGAAATTGTCTGAGTTCCAACTCGCGCTGAGAAAAACCATCATCAAGTTGGCCTGGCTTTTTGTTGCCAGCGACTCGGTTCTTGTCCCTCGGCGACTTCGAATCTTCGCGACGCTGCTGTAACATACGAAATTGTCTGAGTTCCAACTCGCGCTGAGAAAAGCCATCATCAAGTTGGCCTGGCTTTTTGTTGCCAGCGACTCGGTTCTTGTCCCTCGGCGACTTCGAATCTTCGCGACGCTGCTGTAACATACGAAATTGTCTGAGTTCCAACTCGCGCTGAGAAAAACCATCATCAAGTTGGCCTGGCTTTTTGTTGCCAGCGACTCGGTTCTTGTCCCTCGGTGACTTCGAATCTTCGCGACGCTGCTGTAACATACGAAATTGTCTGAGTTCCAACTCGCGCTGAGAAAAGCCATCATCAGGTTTACCTGGCTTTTTGGTGTCAGCGAATCGGTCTTTGTCTCTCGGGGACTTCGACTTATAGTTTTCATCTTCGTGTTGCTGCTGTAACATAAGAAATTGTCTGATTTCCGTTTCCCACTCGTCATCATCAGAATTTCCAGGTTTTTTGGTGTCAGCGAATCGGTTCTTGTCTCTCGGGGACTTCGACTTATAGTTCTCATCTTCGTGTTGCTGCTGTAACATAAGAAATTGTCTGATTTCCGTTTCCCACTCGTCATCATCAGAATTTCCAGGTTTTTTGGTGTCAGCGAATCGGTTCTTGTCCCTCGGGGACTTCGACTTATAGTTCTCATCTTCGTGTTGCTGCTGTAACATAAGAAATTGTCTGATTTCCGTTTCCCACTCGTCATCATCAGAATTTCCAGGTTTTTTGGTGTCAGCGACTCGGTTCTTGTCTCTCGGGGACTTCGACTTATAGTTCTCATCTTCGTGTTGCTGCTGTAACATAAGAAATTGTCTGAGTTCCGTTTCCCACTCGTCATCATCAGAATTTTCAGGTTTTTTGGTGTCAGCGACTCGGTTCTTGTCCCTCGGCGACTTTGAATCTTCGCGACGCTGCAGTAACGTTCGGAACTGTCTGAGTTCCGTTTCACGCTGAGAAAAGTCATCGTCAGGTTTGCCTGGCTTTTTGGTGTCAGCGACTCGGTTTTTGTCTCTCGGGGACTTCGACTTATAGTTCGCATCTTTGTGTCGCTGCTGTAACATATGAAATTGTCTGAGTTCCGTTTCCCACTCGTCATCGTCGGAATTTTCTAACTTTTTCGTTTTTGCACCTTGCTTTTCGTCGTTAGGCATTTTCGATTGCAGGCTGTCATCTTCGCGCGGTTGTTGTAACAAACGAGACTGCCTGAGCTCCATTTCGTGCGTGGAAAAATCTTCATCCGAATTGTCTGTCTTTTTGGTGTCAGCGACTCGGTTTTTGTTACTCGTTGACCTTGACTTAAAATTGGGGTGTTCGAATCTCTGTTGTAACATGCGAAATTGTTGAATTGCATTTTCTCTTTCGTTGTCTGAAACTTCTGGTTCCTCTTTTTTATTTCCAGACTTTTCCCTCAGTTCTCGCATCAATTGAAAGTTTAGGATTTCATGCGCCTTTTTATCGTCTTCGTTGTTATCCGTTTCTTCAGGATTCAGGTGGTCATTAAAACAATCTTCACGGTTCTTTTGCAGTAACCGAAACATTCGAATTTCGTGTTCTCGGTCGTTGTCAATTTCGGACAAATGACCATCCGACGATTGTTGATATTCATCACGAAGCAAATTGGCCGAACCATCATTTTCTTGTGAACGGGTTCCAGATTGTGTAGTAGGAATCGCCCGTTCGCCAGCTGTCGCATCGCTTGGGATAATTCTTCCACTGGGTAAGTTTTGACGTTTATTATGAATCATTTGCTCGGTCGAAGTCATATCATCAAATCCAACTCCTTTCGGGGCTTCTATCGAGCTCTTTCGTCGCGGTCGCGAAAGCCCAGCTTTGTCAAACTGTTCGAGAACTGTAGGCCTGCTTGACGCGCAATCAAACGGGCCGGTATTTGGCCCATTTTTAGTTGACATTTTTTTGTCGTTGACCTTTTGATCTTGCGACTGCTGACTTGAAGATGAAGTACCCTGATCTTGACTTACTTCGCCTCTTCCCAGAATTCTTGTTTTGTTGACATAATCCGGACTTTTGTCCTTTTCGGCATCGTTAGAGTCAATTTTGATCGGTTCTGAAGAATTACTGTGACCTTTTTTAACTTCTTTGTTAAATTCGCTGATGTCTTTAGGCTTTAAAATCTTAGTTTTGTTCACGTAATCATGTTGTTTCTCGGCCGGCTGAACAAAATTAGGCCTTTTTGAACTATTTAAAGTTTGTTCATATGTTCTATTCGTCGGTCTGTTTATAGAACTAACAATTGGTTCGGAATCTTTGCATTGTTTACTTTGTGTATTTTGCGCAACGTAATTTTTCTCATCCGAAAATGTAAACTCCTCCGGGTTATTTGTGCCATTGTCCAAATTTCGTTGTGCATTTTGGCTATTTTGTCCAGGGTTTTGGGTTGTTGATGGCATCGATGCAGTTCGAGGTGGAATATATTTATGAAAATTTCTGTTCGGGAAATTGCTTCCACTTTCGCTCGAAGCATCATTTGGAGCATCGCGACTAGATGGTCCCCGGAAATCGTGTATACCTGATTTTGCTTCCGGAGGGGAACGAATTGAATTCTGATCCGTATAACCGGAGAGGCTCCGGTTGAGAAAAGTTGGATTTGGAGCAAACCGAACCGTATTTTGGTTATTTTGCCGAGTAGTTGAAGTAGGTATTCCGTCGTAGAATTTTTCGTCTGAAAATGTAAACTCTTCAGGTCTATTATGAAAATTTTCAAAATTTTTTTGTGTATTCTTCTGACCAGATTGTTCTGTGCATGTTCCATGATAATGTTTTTCATCACTAAATGAAAACTCTTTAAGTCTAGCTCCAGTATTGTCCAATTTGATTCGGGTATTTTGAGTATTTTGATTAGTTGAGGATGGAGGTAAAGCATGGCAAAATTTCTCACCAGAAGGTACAAAGTCATGCAATATAGTTCCATCATTGTTCAAACTCTGTGATTTTTGAGCTCTTTTTCCGTCGTTATTGTCCTCTCTCGAACTGTAGGGCGGGGGTGGGTATCCAGGTGGACTTGACATCGAAGAAAAAATTTGATCTCTTGCAAATGGAGTACTGGTAGCAGGTCCCGAACTAATAGAGTGTCGCCTTCTGTTTGAGTTGACAGGACTTCGACTTGTTGATGACGTTGAAAAGTTTTGAGGCGGGATGTATTTGTGAAAGTTTCTCCTGTTCGGGGAAACGCTTCCATCTGCATTTGGTGAAGCATCTCTTAGAACATCTCGACTAGATGATTCCTGGAAGTCCTGAATAACTGACGTTGCTTTCGGGGGGTAAGGAATCGAATTTTGATCAGAATTTCCAGACATGCTCTGGTTGAAAAATGTCGGATTTGGAGCAAAACTAACTGTGTTTTGAATACGATTAAGGTTTCTAGAATTGATGTTATCTGGAATAATCAACTGTTCTTGGACCTCTTTTGAAGAGGAGCAGCCTCGACCGGCACTGTTGTTAAAACCGTGTGAAACTTGTGGTGGACTGGCATTTTGACTGGTTGAGGAACTGTTGAAAAATCTGTGAGTTCCTCTGGGAGTTGATGACGAAAAATTTTGACTCGGTGTATCTTGGCTTCTCGAAAAAGATCCCTCAGATTGAGATGCAAATGGAGCTCTCTGATTGGCTGAACAATGGCCCATAAAATTACTTGCGAATGGAGTTCTCTGATTGGATAAAGAAGGCTCCGCCGTTTGAGATGCAAATGGAGCTCTCTGATTGGTTAAAGAAGGCCCCACAGTTTGAGATGCGAATGGAGCTCTCTGATTGGCTAAAGAAGGCCCCACAGTTTGAGATGCGAATGGAGCTCTCTGATTGGCTAAAGAAGGTCCCATAAGTTGAGGTGCGAACGGACTACTCTGATTGGCTGAAGGTGTCGCAGTTTGATTGATCAATCTTTCGTCCAATTGAGATCCAAGAACTGTTTGATCTTGCCAAGCCCTATTTGGAGCGTGGGCCTGAGTCATTCGAGGTTGGTTCGGGTTCCACATAAAAGCGGGTCTTGTTGATTGCAAACCAGGTGTCAGTTTCCGAGGACCTACAGCTTGATTAGGCGGATTTCCGGGGCTGGGCGTCCTCTTCAAACTATGGCGAGGTTCTATGACATCCGATGCCTCATAGGAACCATGACCGAAATTTCTATGTTGTCTAATGTCGGGTACAATTAACGGTTCGGACACAGTTCTAGTTGAAATGTCACTTTCGTCTTCTACGAACGCACTAAGTTGAGGAACAATAAACGGCTCGCCCGTTGATTGACTGTCACTGGTCGTATCTTCTGAAGAGTCTAGGTGTGGTACTATGAACGGTTCTTGTTGATTGCTTGGAACCCGATTCAATGTTGCAACTTCTGGAATCGTACCCAGATGCGTTCTCCCTGGTGACGCAAGTCGAGGTGTAATGATAGGGTCAACATTTGGCGGTTGAGGAGCTCTGCCGACGTCTTGACTGTAATCTGGAGTTTCAGTTGGCATGGCCGCCATTGGGGGCTGAGTGGGTATCCCTGACACCCTAAACGATTGCGTTGATGGTGCTGGTGTTGTAGAATAAACCGGCGGTGTTGGCATTTCAAAAGGCTTGCCTTTTGTTGCAAAATCGGTACCCAACCCAGGTTGAGGTTTTTCCGGAACGTTTGCTGCACTAGGTGTAGGCTTTTCAAAGAAGGGCACACTGGGCTTTGTAAAATCGGTTTTGGGCAAACCAGGCTGCAATTTTGTGGGCAATTTTTTAGGGCTGGATGGAGGCTTTTGACGCTCCGTTGGTAGTTTTTTGGGCGATAAAGGCGCGGGTTTAATCTTAGCTGGTTCGGTTGGCTCTGTTATTTTAATCGCAGGAGGCTTCGAGGTCTCTGGTACTGTTATTGGTGCTGGCGTCGGAGTTTGGGGTATATTCGCTTGAACTGATTCTGTTGGCTCGGATATTTTGATTACCGGAGGTTTCGGAGGCTCGGATATTTTAATTGGCTGAGCTTTCGGAGGTTCGGATATTTTAATTGGCTGAGCTTTCGGAGGTTCCGATATTTTGATTGGCGGATCTTTCGGAGGTTCGGATGTTTTAATTGGTGGAGGTTCTGCAGGTTCTGGTACATTTGCTGGATCTGGTTGGGGAGGTTCTGATATTCTAATTTGTGGATGTTGAGATCCGGAAGGTACAGGTACGTCTACCGGATCTTGTTTTGGAACGTCGGGTACTTGAATCGTAGGTGGTTCTGTAGGAGTCACTGGAACTTCAGCGGGTGCCGGTTGCGTATCACTAACCGAACTTTCTGTTCCTTCATCTTCGGTTTGACTTATGCTTTTAACTCTCCATTCACGTTGCTGGACGGTAGTTTCGTCAACCAGAATTTTCTCGTTAGGATTTGGGCTCCTTTTGACGTACCTATGATGGGTTACCTTTGGCGGGAATTTTTGGCTAGCTATTTGGGTAATACTCGAAGCTCCACTAGTTGAGCCAGATGATGAGGTTGAAGAACTTAGTCCCAGATGGTCACTAACTCCCGATGACGAGGGGTAAAGGTCAGAGCTGGGCAGACCCCTCGACCTTGCAATCGATCGGTGCCCAGCTTTGTTCGAGGATTGTTCGTCATTCCTAACCGGAGCATTGTCACTCGGGCTCTCAGTCAGAAATACGTCGTCTAAACCCGCATCCGTATCGCTTGGATCTGTGGTTGATCGTTGAATTTCATTCGCGGACGAAACAGAATAAGGATAAAAATCGCTACTATTTGCACTCAATCGATTCCTGCGTTCGGCATCTGAAACCTCTCCGCGTGTAGATTTGAATGAAGAGCTGCTTTTTTGTGATTGTCTAGTTGACGCATAATTATTTGAACTCACAGAACCGAATCTTGAGCCGTCAGACCTGACTACAGATGCACTTTTCGCAGTTTCATAACCAGAACCATTGTCAATATTTTCTTCAGCTGATGCGTAGGCGTTTGACGACGCTGTTGAATATCTTTCCCTCCGTGAAGTTGGCTGGTCAGCTCGCAATGATGGAACATCATCATCAATTGGGCCGGAGACAGAGTCCAGAGGTCGAGAGTGCACCTTTGATTGCCTGTCTTCCGATAATAACGGAGCTCTGAAACCTGATCCAGCCGTTGCAACTCCAGTCGGCGTCAGGGAATCTTGAGCTTGAGGTATGTTTCGATCACGAGCAGTATTACCCGCAACGTCTGTTCCTGGAACTGATTGGTCAGAATGTTGGCTTTCAGTACCAGAGTGATATGACGACGATGTAATAGAATGGTATGCTGCTGTAGAGGCGGAGTCATATGGTGCTGAAGAAACGGAATGATATGCTTCCGCTGAACCCAAATCCGCCATTCCACCCTCAGCATTTTGCACTTCCGCCTTCTGGTTTGGCTTTCTGGAACGTTTGCGTTGCGGTTTTGGCTTCTGAACGACTTCTTGATTACTTGACGACGTTGAACTGAGAGGTTGAGTCTGTCTTCTTCGGGGCGGAACATTCCTATTTGACCTGAGATTTCCAGAAATGTCAACAGTTTGATTTGTTCCTTGTTGGTTTTCCCCAGTCGCTTGTTGTTGATTATTGTCTTCATTCAAAACGGGTGAAGGTATTTGGTAGTGGTCATCTCTGTGGAACTCGTTTCTGGATCTGGACGCAGACTTTTTCCTCTCGCGGTTCAGATTTCGCATACGTTCCCACACCTCGCGATCTTCTACCGGGATTTCGGCTGTCAACTTTCTGCGTTTTCCGCTCAGCGATCGATCTGTTCCCAATGGTGTCACAGGAACGCTTGTGTCGGCTGGTACAAAAAAAAGAGAAAAACTGCTAAAACAGCCTCGAAATGTCCAGATGACTGGAAAATGACATACTTCGTGAAATGCGACAAAAATTTGTCAGAGCTTAATTTTTTCAGCGCAAAGACAAAAACGTAAATGCATTTAATTAATTTTCAGTGATTTCAACTACACATAGTTTGTATTATAATTTTAAAAAACTGTCTTTATATTCTGAGCACAAAAGTCAAATTTTTGTTAAGGTAAATTGTGTTCAAAAAATCATATCATATCAATGACATAAAATTGAAAAATCACACAAATGAATGAATTAAAAACTCAATCACCAAAGGCGGGCAACCAGAGTTGGAAAAAGTTGTCGGGCGAATCGCTTTCAAACGACTGGCAAGTGGTCCGCTTCGTTAGTATAGCCAGCTGGGGCTTAGGGATTCTAGAATTAGGGAGGGGGTAATAGGAGTGTGTGTTATGGGGGCAAGAATTGGGGGGGGGGGGGTTGGGGTGAGTGGGTTGGTGTCAAGTGATAGAGGGTAGCGTTGCGAAGGCTAGATGAGAGGGGGATTCAAATCGACAGCTGGAGGAGAGTGGACAATGGGAGTGTTGATAGGAGGTGGGGGGGGTAATTGGGGCGCGAGGGCTGATGACTGGGTGGGGGGGGGAGTAGGTGACTCAGGGGTCAAACTTTTAAAATAAAAACCGCCCTTCACACCATGAAATTGTCTCCGCAAAACAGTTCTGGTGAGTGGCTTTCCTAGAGAATAGAAAGGCTTAGGGCTCTAAGAGAACTTAACGCCCTCCGAGCACTGCCTGTTTTGTCTCAATGAAAAGTCAAATGGGCCAGACGAAAAATTTCTCATGCAAACAATTTCATAAAAAATGACCACAGGACAAATATAATTGATACTAACTTCGTTTGAGATTATTTAATAAATAAATACAGCAATTAAATAAACAGTTTTAGCGAACTCACAGCTGCTGTAGTGTACACAAAAAAAGCCGAAAAACAACCAGAAAATGCGGCCAACTAAATGTTAGAACAAAGAAAAAACGAAGAAAAAAAGCCAAAAAACAACCAGAAAATGCGGCCAACTAAATGTTAGAACAAAGTTAGCACTTATTACGAAAAAATATCAACCTAACTTACAGAAGATTTTGAAAAACTACAAAAAAAATTTGTGAAACTTGAATCATGTTTCCTCATAAAAAACTATTTGGATTTCAAAAAAAAAATAAATCAAAATTTTATGCAAATACATTATCAGAAAATTGCTTTTAACAAGTCATATACTTCTTTATTTGATTGCAAACATGTAAGTTTGAAAAATATAGCCAATTGTTTTGAAAAATTGCGAGCTGGCTAATAATTTATACGTAAATTATTGGTCAAAAAAGTTTCTCAAACTTAAAAAATTTCTGAAAAATTGTGTTCTGTTATACTTATAATGGCTAATCATAAATACTTTGACAAGCAAAACAATTCAGACTTGCAAAAACGGCTACGGTCGATAAATAATACGCCATGATCTGTCCACCTAGTTATAAACAATTACTTAAAAAAACAGTTACTCGATGCGACACTTAAAAGTTCTCTACTTAGAAAAAACTTTCTTAAGGCTGGTCCAAAATATTTTCACAAGGCTAGTAACTGATTTTTTAAGTAACTGTGTATGCTTTCATAATGCAGCCTCAATTTTTTTGATAGAAAATCTATAATCCTCAGCGATTCTTAGAATCTTTTTGGATATCGTTAACAGCTTCAGCTACCGCTTCACGCAATTCATTTTTGTCAAAGTTATGTAGAGCTAGCTACAAAATAGATAAAAAGAACTCTCAACCCAATAAAGATCAAATTACGTTATCATCTTTGATTTCATGTTTCACAGTTTTAAAACTATTGACTGTTTGCAAAATTCTGCCTTTTACCCCAGGCTCTTTTTCTTAAATATGGGTTTTTCTTGTCTCCAAATACAGTATAAATAACATAATTACTGCGTAAGGCGTGCAAAAAAACGCGCGTTAACACAATTTGAAGTTAGTTGGCAGTTTTTGTGAGACGAATATACGAAAACTTATACATGATGTGAGTATTTGAAGCATGTTCAAAGTTTCAAGAGATCAATCTTGCTCTGCTGAGCAACTGTTGTTTAAAATCACTTTGAACAGAATGAGAAATGAAACTAGCCGAGGGAAGTGAAAAAGATTTTGCGCAAAATGTTGCACACGCTGTGAACTATTTGAAGCATGTTCAAAGTTCTGTGAGCTATTTGAAGCATGTTCAAAGTTTCAAGAGATCAATCTTGCTCTGCTGAGCAACTGTTGTTTAAAATCACTTTGAACAGAATGAGAAATGAAACTAGCCGAGGGAAGTGAAAAACATTTTGCGCAAAATGTTGCACACGCTGTGAACTAAGGTAACCTAAAACGACTTTTAATTGAACTAAGTAAAAGAACTTAGCAGCACAAGTTCTGGCCTACAATTAAAAGAATTTTTGGACTACAAACAAACAAAATAGACCTAGAATGGTAGAATGGAGTATGGATGGATTATGAAAACCATTTAGATAAAAATCCGCTGAAAATGCCGAAAACAGTAAAAATGTGAACAAAATGCCACTAGCCAGAACGAGAATTTTTGTTCAAACACAGTTTTCTTAATCCACAATAAAATTACAGTGATAAAATTTCTGCCCGCAAAACCTCTTGATTTTTCGCTCCACTTTCGGCGTGACCAAATTACATTAATATAACTTGGAAAATCATAAACATTTGTCAACATACTAAAAAAATTACGCCCCAACACAATTCAAATTGTTGAATTGTAAAAAAGGAGTACGCCTAAAGATTAACAACTAATTTAAAATTCGTAAACCAAATGCATCTTGAAAATGTTGCAAACATCATTGTAACATGTTTTGATTAAAAAAATTGGTCAAATATCGCGATGTTTTCATGCTACGAATCTTTCCAAGAAATATAACATACCAATATTGTCAAGATATTTTGAATTCGTCTCCTTTTGTAAAAAAAAATAGGGCTTTCGCAATATAGCCTCTCCCCAACAAAAATATAGCCCCCCATTATTGTATAATTACCATGATTGGGAGGGGCTATACATTATATGACCACTAAGACGGAGGGGGGGGGAGCAATAATTTGAAAGACCAAAAAGTTTAACTGGGATGAGCAATCCTTTTCACACCTGGAAATTTTTTCATACCTGGAGTCATATCTGGACGTGCCGAATCTGGAGTACCACTGATTGACTGAGCTGCCGGTGTATCGACAGGAATTCCTTGTCCAGCATATCCAGACGCACCAGCAGGTACTGGAGTTGGAACTGCATCCCTGTACACTTCAGATTTCCTGGACTTGGAACTTTTCTTCGACTGGGATTTTGTTTGTGGTACAGCGAGAGTTTCTTCGACTGTGTTATTTGGGAACTGTAATAGTTGGTTAGACGCTAAAATAAAGCAATGTTTTACTGCATATAAAGAGCTCATGGAGGAATATTAAACAGCAGTAGGTTTAACTAACATGAAAAATTTGAGGTTATTCAACAGGGAATAAATTGACAAAGTTAACCTCATGGGAAAAATTGAGATTTAACCTGCAAGGAAAAATTGAAAAGCTACAACTTAAGCGACAAGAGCAATTGAGAAAGTTAACCTACTGGGAAAAACGAGAAAGTTTCCCTCCAAGAAAAATTGCGAAGTTTATTCGACAAGAAAAATTGTGAGAATTAGTCTAAAATGAAAAATGGAACAATTAAACATAAACCCACCAACGTCGGATGAGTTGCCCCGCCATCTTGAAGTTAAGCGGGGGCAATTTAACTTAGAGGGAGTCGGGCTTAGATAATAATAATAATAATAATAATAATAATAATAATAATAATAATAATAATAATAATAATAATAATAATAATAATAATAATAATAATAATAATAATAATAATAATAATAATAATAATAATAATAATAATAATAATAATAATAATAATAATAATAATAATAATAATAATAATAATAATAATAATAATAATAATAATAATAATAATAATAATAATAATAATAATAATAATAATAATAATAATAATAATAATAATAATAATAATAATAATAATAATAATAATAATAATAATAATAATAATAATAATAATAATAATAATAATAATAATAATAATAATAATAATAATAATAATAATAATAATAATAATAATAATAATAATAATAATAATAATAATAATAATAATAATAATAATAATAATAATAATAATAATAATAATAATAATAATAATAATAATAATAATAATAATTAATTTTGGTTCCTGCGTAATCGCAGCGGAACAGCATTAGGCCTACAGTAGTATTCCCCACATTTCAGACTGTTCTTTTTATGAGCAGAATGGCTCTTTTTGGTGACTTTGGCCACTTTTTTTGCGTCTGAAACTTTCACGTGGTACCATCATTGAAGCCAACATTGGTCAGGCTATGGTCAACCTGAAGCTATGGTTAAGTAAGAGCTCATCCTCACACAGACAGCTTCACGGAAGCAGGGGATTGGAATCTCAATCATTGGCATGTGAATCACACACTTTACCTCTCGGCTATCACGCCAGATGACTCATTTCCAGGTTGGGCCTCTGATATCTTCACCACTCAGCTCCAAGGCCTTTGCATCCCTTTAGCTCACGATCGCTTTTATCAACAAACTTTTTTTCAGAATGAGAGCAACTTAATTCACTCAAAGATGAATAACTAAAATGTGAAAAAGTCACTCAAGAAGTCACACAATGTTCTAGAACAAAAACGCAAAAACTTTCAAGCGCAACGTTTTGCATAAAAAAGACCAACGCGTTTACAATAATTGCTCAAAAAACTCAATTGCTCAGAGAACAATTAATCAACTCGGAAAAAAGAGAAAGTAAACCTAAAAGGAAAGATTGATAAACTTAACCGACCGCCTCATTCTGATTGGTCAAAATATCATGCATGGTTCAACTGCTGGCTTGTTTTCTCATTTTCGTTTGAAATTAAATTTGGCTCCATGGCAAACAGATCATCGCCAAATTGTTATGGCAAATTGTCATTGCAACTATTTACATTTTGGATTTCAAACAATACTCAAGTTACAAAACTCTTGACAACTTGTGCAAAAAATTGTGTAAATTTCATTCTTATATATAGCCGGCAGGACGATGGTTGCAAAATAAACCGCTGAGAAAAAATAATCAGGACCATTGGAAAAACTGCTGTTGAAAGTATGAGAAAATATGATTACAAATTAACCCTATTTTTAAAATAAATTTCAAGTACTGATTTTATTCAAGTACTACAGCCTTGTAATTATCAAGCGTGAGCGACCTCTACTCAATTCAGTTTTTACATTCAGAATTCAGATTTTTTAGTGACTGCAGAAGTCATTTTATGGAGTGTGCCTTCGGACTACTAGGCGAGTAATCAAATGGTTGTAACAACGAACGATGGGGAAGACGGCAGTAGGAGAAGTCCTGAAAGACAATCAAAGGAAACCAAAAACCTAAAATTTTTACCATCAACCTTTTTACAAACACTAACCTCTGATTATAAAAAGAGCACATGACACCACAAACACAAAACCTAATCAGAGCCGCTAAAAATCTTTTTCAAATGAAAAAAAAAATTTCCTATTACCCAAGAGATGGAATTCATTCAAATACGGACTCATACACCGAAAAAAAATTAGGGCGTTTTTTTAAAAAAAAACAGTAACGTTTAATTAAAATCAACTCATTATATAATTTTTTTGAAAACACGGTGTCTAATCCTAAAATATGATTAAAGTTAATTAAATTTGACTAAATCTTTAGCTAAAATTTGACTACACTAAATCGATTCATTTGTGTCTCATCAGAAAGCTAACAGAACTATTTTCTTAAGTCATAAAAAGCTTTAGCCATCCATTGAGGGATTCAAAAAATGCAACTGAGAACCTTTAGAAAACGTGTATTGCATTTAGTATTATTCGCCAACAATTGTGAGCGCCAACAGTGAAAACAGAAATCAAAGTACCGCGCGTGAAATTACCTCTCAATAACCAAAAATTGTTCAAAACAACAACTTTTCATTCCTCTTTACAAAATTTACTCGCTTTTTCGATCTCTTCGTTACTCCAGAGTGATTTAAATCACTGCAATAATTGACTTTTTGTATCTTTCCGTTTGTGACGACCCAGTACATTATGCTCCTCAGTTACAAAGCACGTGCCATTACATAGTAAATCATTATGTATAATTATGGCACGTGCGTATGGGAGTGCAGATAATATGAACCCACTAAGCAGGGGATGGGTCACAGACGGAAAAGATCCGAGTTCTCATTGAAAAGAAAAGGTCGGAAAAAGTTAAAAACATATTAAACATAACCGACTAAACGTCGGAAGAATTGCTCTCGAACGACTGGAGGGAGATCCAAGATGAGACCAATAATAGCCCCACAATGGCTCCGGGGTTGTTGAACACTTAACAGTCACTAGCAAAAAGATTTAAGATAGCAAAAAACGTATCCGAATGAGTTTCTGGGTCAACATAAGTAGGGACTACCCTAGAAGATTCTGGTTGATTTTCTGAATGTTTCAAAGGTATGTTTAACCCTGTACCAGCAATTGAAGGCAGCTGTTGAACATATACTGGAGTTTGTTGTACTGAGTATGGGTGCATCGTTGCATGTGACATAGCGGTTGGTCCTTAGAGAAAACAAATAGAAACAATAATTCGATGGCTGAGAGCTAACTAACTAAATTTCTTAATTGATCGACGCCTTAAATGCTCTCAAAACAATAGCATCAACTAACTTTACGTAGTAAAAGTCAATTTTTGACTTAATTTTATTCGAACTTGTAATCCAAATTTCGACAAGAATTTTTACACCATCAATCCCCTACAATCGTACCTATGAAATTTAGACAGTGCCATAAAAATATGGTAACTTACCAGAAATCAAAATGTAAAGTTTAAGAACTCCATCTAAGTTTCTCAGGAAAAAGAAAGTTGTGTGTCTCAGGGTGAAATATTTGGATCTTTTCTTCTTGTGCCCCCCCCCCCCCTCCCCACCCCAGCTTAGTGGGCGCATATTATTTGCACCCCTCCCCCCCCCCAGACGCACGTGCCAAATTTTTACATAATGATTTACTATGTAATGGCACGTGCTCTGTAACTGGGGGACACATATCGGGGGGACACGTAACTGGGGGACACAAACGGAAAAGATCAGAAATATGTTTTCACGCTTTTTTCAACTATGATTTAATTCGCATTTGGTCTAAATATGAGAGAGAGAGAGAAAAGATAAGAATATTTTGTGATTTCGTGACTTTTCCCCTGAGAAACTTGGATGGAGTTGATCAACTTAAATCTGATAGGTACCATTATAGGTGATCGATGGTATAAAAATTCTGCATTTTTTCCATTTGTGCCCCCCCCCCCCCAGTAGGTTATGCAACCCCCCGTTACAGAGAAGGTGTCATTACATAGTAACCCATTTTGTATAAATATGGCAAGTGCGTCGGGGGGGGGGGGGGGGGTAAAAATAATATACAACATCTAAGCTGGGGGCACAAACAGAAAAGATCCAAAGTTCTCGATGAAATATTTGATACCAAATTGGAGTACAATTGCGTCAAAAACTGAATTTTTACTTCGTAAAACTAGGGGTGCTATCTTTCTTTTGATGTTTAGTAGAATTGCTACAATCTTCCCTTGAGAGCAGTTAATGGGCCGATCAACTAAGGAATTTAGATCCTCGGTTCATAATTGATACATTTTTGAATTGAACAAATCAATTTTTATCTTTTTCACAATTTTTCAAATAAACTTTACCCGTTGGAGTTTGAGCAACAGCGACACCCGAAACACCAATCACGTGACCAGCTGGCGTCCCAGAGCCAATTTCCTGACCAACATTTCCCAATGGTAGAGCCAGAGCGGGAACCTGAGTAGTTGACCCCTGACCAGAAGAGTTTTGAATATTATCTGGTTTTGAACGCTTCCTTGACTTTGGCCTCTTGTTTGGCACATTTAATTGTGGGTCTGCTACTGGACTTGTTATTTCTGAAGAAATGGACAAAGGTATAGAAGAGTTTGAGAAATGTATTTATTGTAAGCTAATAGAAGACAAATATTTTTTGGAAGAGTCCGCAGTTAAGAATCTGCAAGATGAATCTTTTCTTGATTAGGAATTTTGAGCATTTATTCCGCTCAAGTATTGTCTTTCATAATAAGTTTTCCAAGAAATTGTTATTTGCCGTTCAAGAATTAAATTGAAATAAAGTTCAAAGCATTAATTTAATTCAGTATCTTTCTTGAATTAATTATGCATAATTTTTTTTTCTGACAAAGATCAGCTTGGTTATCAAAATTTTGGTCACTATCAAAAATTTCAAAAATTTGGTTATCAAAATTTGAAAACATAGCCGGCAGATTGCCGGAATAGCTGCGAAAGAATGGACCTGCGTGCCATATAATAGAGATAGAAACAGATACAGATCTAAATTGAAAAAAAAATCGACGCCGGTCAAAAAAACGGTAAAAAACATTCAGCAATAAATTAATAAAGCTTGTTAAAATTCATTCCGCAGAAGCCTCTTATTAGGGACCTTTTCTGCACAAATGAGTTCCTTTGACCTTAAACAAATTCAAATTAAACTTAAGTTTTAAAGCGCAAAAGTCATTTTATTGAGTGAGGTAAGTCACTTATGATCAAAATTTAATCACACAAATAACCTAAAAACTGCGAGACTGAATTCGAACAAAATTAGCGAAAAATAATCTAAAACTGCAGTTACACTATGATAACAAAATTTTACGAACACAAGAAGTTTTTAAAATGGCCAGAAACCGTCGGAAAAAATTTTTAGAATCAGTTCTCTAGTAATGACTCAATACACCTAGCTTTTTATTCATCCAGTAGATGGTTTCCATAGTTTTCATCAAAGTTTTTGGCAATATCTGAGTCACATTTCCAACATTTCTTATTCCAAATTTTCCCAAAGAACTGTCTCGTCGAAACTGTTGCTCCAAAATTCTTAATAAATGTCAGATCAAGGCTGATTTCTGACCATTCCAATACCTCCCGCTCCTATTCTGTGAAAAAAAATTGCTGACAATCTTAGATTTATACATATGAACATTATCATGTTGAATGCAATTTGAGCTTTGAAAACTTTTTCACGTAATTTCACATAATTTACAAGTAAATAAAAACCTTAAACTGATTGTTCCATTTAAAATATAAATGACCCCTCGTTCGAGCTCCAAAACTTGTGTTTTTTGTCAAAAAACTTGCGCCATTTCTTGAGTGAAATCTCCCAATTCATTCTCTGAAGATAGCCTGAGCTCCGTACTTTATCAGTAATGTTGGTATGCAGACTGTATACCAGATATTCATCTGTGTGAATGAACAAAACCAGAATGCATTCTCGTTTAAAAAAATAACGCTTAGCAAGCAGAAATTGTGCTTTCCGTATTTTTTGTTAAAATAGTGTAAATAGCGTTTAAGAGAAACACGTCTGCAGACAATCTGACGAATAATTATGTTTTTGAGAATATCAAACACGCTATTAGAAATTGCCGGTTTTTTTCAGGATGAAGCGTATATTGCAACAATTTTCATTATAACTAAACAAAAATTAATTAGGGTAAGGACAACTTTCATGGATATGGCAAAATTTTTTTGAATGGATATCTTGGTTTAATTGATTACTTAAATGTCGGTAAAAAATATTGCAGATAGTAAAATCATTCTTTAGAGCTGGATTTTATTAAAAAATTTTTTTGAAACCTGTAACGTTTTGAGCAGCCATTGCGCTAGCTGCATTGCCTTGATCTGGTGATGTGATTTGATTGGCTCCTCTGTTCCTGTCAGGAGATGTAGATAAGGATGTTGTCCTCTCATGTGCCAGATCCCTCATCCTGGACCACACTTGGAAGTCCTCAGCTGGGAGTCTGTCACTGCTCAAAGGTTGACGAGTTGGGGATTGGGGGATAGGGGGAACATCGGTAGCAGCTAAAACAAGGAAACGCATTCAAAATAAATCAATATTTTCTTGATTTGAAGATAAAAATAAGGTGTGGGCCAATACAGGATAAATAATGGACAAAAGACAGTTTATTAGGAAGAAAATGAAAAAAAAAATATATTGTTGACAAATGTCGGGCGAATTGCTCTCAAACGACCGGTGAGCGGTTGGCTTTGGTAGTAGCCAGTTGGGGCTTAGGGATGCTAGCACTAAGGGGGAAGACCAGACTGTGTATGTGTATGTGTGTGAGGTGGGGGGATGCAAGCGTTTGGGGGGATAGGGTTTTGAAAGTTGGATTAGAGGGAGCTCATCAAAACGACAGGTGGAGGAGGGTGGACAAGGAGAGTGTTGGGGGGAGGGGTTGGTGGGTGATAAGGGCGTGGGGGTGACTGAGGGGGTCAAAGTTTTAAGATTAGGAAACACCCTTCACACCATGAGATTGTCTCCTCAAAGCAGTTTTCGTGAATCGTATTCTTAGAGTATAGTAAAGCTAAAGGCTCTAAGAGAACTTAAGCAACTGCGAGCGCTAACTGTTTATCCCGTTTTTGATGACCAGAAATCAAATGTGTCAGAGAAAAAATCGGCCAAGGACATACCAATCAATACAAATTGTTGCTCCTAGGACATACCAATTCATCTGGTTTTTCTTTATGAAAAGTAGATCGAGTTAGAAGGAAAACAATCAAGTAAAAACTTGCATTAAAAGACCTGCAGCAGCTAAATACTGGTTACAATTTTTGTTTGGTCAAACTAACTGACGTGTTCTCGTCGCCAATAAAAAGAATTTCTGTAAATTAATAACAAAAAATAAACTTAATTAAATGTAAAATATTAACGTTATTTATAGTGGTAATCAGGATCTAAAAAACACGGTTCCTTCAAGAAAGAAAAGTAGAGATAAAAATATGGATCAATTTAAATCAAAGCTTCGAACAAGTATATTCCACTCGCCTTTCACGGCAAGATTTGGTACATTTTTTTGCCTTACACAAGAGCGTATCACTGATATCGTCAAAAAGGATAGACAAGTTCGTTTACAATCATCATCAATGATGGAAAAGAACGTCGAATTTATCTTAAACTTTTTTTTGTTTGAGTACAATGAGTATTTCTGGTTGAAAAAAAAATGGATTCAACGATTGAGACTCGATATATCATATTAACCAGTGTCATCAAAAGCTTTCGTACATTAGAGATTATTATAAACTCATAATGGAGAAAACACTCGGAAAAGATTCAATAATATGTCGTGTAAAAGTGCAGACTGATCGAACTCAAATTCATATGAGCGCAAAATTGATTTATTCAAAAAAGGAACAGACTACCGTCGGGCGAAATGATCTCAAACAACTGACGAGCGTTTGGTTTCTTGGGCAGCTAGCTGCAGCTCAAGGAGGCTGGCTGTAGTCTAATTGAGAGGGAGGTAAGCATGTGGGGTGGGGTGCGGTCCTGCGGTGAAACCAAACGCTCGTCAGTTGGTTTCACCGCAGGACCCATTCCACCTACCTGCGGGTGCAGGTAGGTGGAATGGGGGGGGGGGGGGGGGGGTGAGGGTAAAGCGGCCCATGGACAAAATAGAGAAATTGTAGTCAGAAGCACTCTTTGTGTGTTGAGTAGATAGCTATTGGGAGGTCAAAATCTAAGAACAGCCCCTCAAACCAGGAAAAATAGTTTGGTGAAAGCAAATAGTTTGGTGAATCGCACACTTAGAGACTTGTAAACCGAAAGACGCAATGAGCCCTTAATGCCCTGAGGGCGTTACCTGTTTATCCCGTTGATGAGGACAAAATTTCAAATAGGTCAAAAGAATAGTGGGTTAGAGAATTCGCATAAAAAAGACCGCAGGACTAGTATAATTCCGTTTGAGAGCAATTAGTAACCATCTAACGTCAAACGAATTGCTTTCCAGCGACTGACTGCGGGTGGGGGGTTTGTAACGAGGTGAACAAATTTCAATAACGGCTTCAAAAAAGGTGTTAGACTTTAGCAATGACCATTATGTAGCGAGCACAAAAATCTGAGAAAATGGCGCCAAAACCATGGTTACATGACAATATACCCCATGCCATTATACCCGATGCCAAACTACTCAATGCCATTATACCCAATATGCTAATATACCCATTTTAGGTAAACCACCTTGTAGGTTAATGCACTGTTTAGGTCAAACTGCCTTTATTTCAAGTTTGTAAAAAGTGTAACTCAGGAAACATAACTCAAAATATCAGTGTAAACATTTAAGTACGTTGAAAGCGCAACTGGATAGGCGGTTAATGCAAGCAATACGGCGGGGGTTCAAACTTCAGTGGTTAAAAACAATTTTTGCAAAAAATTGAAAGTTGACTTAATAATACGATCAGAAACAAAAAAGTTACAGAAGAGTATTCAATAACACCACTATACTTACAAACAACAATTTTAAAAGCTGAGGAATCTGTACAAAAAGCAAGCAAACGTAAATATGAGACAACCTAATTTATTGCAGATCTTGTTAGTACAGACAGCTGCTTTGCAATATCGGACCCGATTGATGACCGAATGCTGGCTATTATCATATTATTGAATGGATTCTGTTCCGTTCTTGCAGTCTCCTTCATTTGTCCAAAAATCTGTTTTACTTGTCCTTGTCTGGGAACTATTTGATGATTATGCTTGTTTTTTATAATTGCTTTGCATTTGCAATGGCCTCAACTCTACATTTATAGGAGCTTCCATGTTGTCACAAAAAACCCACACGAAACAGGTTGGTTTACTTGTGTGATCTTACATGATTTTAGCAAGAAAATTTTATGTAGAAAAATTTCAAAAAAATAGTATTTACAGCTTTAAAATGAGCCACTGATTTAGTCAATATGGCAACAAATACATTGCACAATATGCATATTTTGTGTGCTCTCAAATGAAAGTAGACATTCTTTCATTCCTAGCTGAAATTACTCCCGTCGAGATGAAATTAGTCACATGTTGGATTCAAAGACGGAGATCAACTCTGATCAACTCTTCCCAGGTCTGATCAGAACAAAATCATTTCTGATCAGGGTGTCCCAGACAGAAAGCGACTCTGATCTGACTCAAATGCGCCCGAAAATTTCTGTTCTCGAATTGCGCTCCACTCCACCTCTGATCAGACTCAAGCTTGGTCATTTTTGCGCTGGAAGTGAGCTCGAAATGACCTCTTGTCAGACTCAAGTGCTTTAGATTTCATTTCAAATTAGACCCTAGTGCGCTCGAAATCATCTTTGATCAGACCATAGTGCCATTGATCAAGTTTTGTCAACACAGAAAATTGGGCTCTGATTAGACTCAATTGTTCACGAGTTAGCCCAGAGGATGTAGTTTCCAGCGCAGATTGCGCAGGTATTCACTATAGTGAGTCTAGTCTGTTCAGAGATGATTTCAGTCTGGGACCTCAACCTGGGTTCATAAATAAACTCGACACACCTGTTTGAATGACCGGAGTTTGCGGAGTTGCAACGCCACCAGTTGGTGGAAATTCACTGGCTTGCTGTCCAATATGACCCGACAGCTGTGATTGGCCACCTGTAATGTCAGCTGAAACCTGATTGGTGAGTTGTCGCTGCATGACCGGCGTTTGGCCTTTCCTGGACTTGGACCGCTTTTTAGGTGACGTCGGAACTGTCGGACTTGTGACTGTCGTATTTTGCCCTGGAAAGTTGTTTTAAAGCTTAAAAGAGCCCAAACAACACCCCGCCCTAAAATTTCCATTGACACCCCTCAGTTGGCAATTAGTAAATATACACGTTAGTTTTTACGTGATAGGTGACAACAAAGAGGTAATGTATGTGATTGAAGGAAATACATGAAAGAAATACGCCCACTAAGCTGGGGGGATATATCCTGTTTAGTTATTTCGGCGTTAAAATATCACACGATTGGCTTCGTCGAACTTTTTTGACAATCGGGAGGAAAAATTCATTGATTGTTTCACGGCATCGCGACAATAGAGCTCGAAGAACCAAAAAGTACAAATTTGGTTAGAACAAATTGCTTAAAGAGGACACGGGATGGCAGCCGTTAACATCGCTGACCGAAATTGGGATTCAAACAATGGGAGAACAAAAAATGAAACCATCCGAATAACATCTGGCGAATTGCTCTCAAACAATCGGCGAGCGGTTGGCTTTGCCATTAGCTAGCCACGGTTTAGAGAGGCTAGCTTTAGCTTCATTGAAGGGGCGTGAGGTGAGAGTAATAGATGCTATCACGCCATAATAGATGCTATCACGCCATGTGACAGCAGCTGAGGTGCGGCATCAATAAAAGAGAGAGAGAGAGAGAGAGAGAGAGAGAGAGAGAGAGAGAGAGAGAGAGAGAGAGAGAGAGAGAGAGAGAGAGAGAGATAGGTGAGAGAGATAAAACGTGAACGATAAAGAGGAAAGAAACCCCAACCGACAGAGAGAGCGAGGATAATTTTCCATGATGAGATTCGACACTACTGCAAGTTTCCAGATTTTGCAGTGAAAACATATTTAGAAAGTCTTTGTCTCTGTAGTTCTGTCATGTAACTCATCTGCAAGACTCGTTGGCAAGTAATGATCGTAAAACCCAGAAAAGGACAAAAACATTCATAAATTTTAAAAGTCACAACTTTTAAAAAAATCTTGCTAAATTTCGTGATAATAATATCTTTAGAACCATTTCATTTTCTCAAGAGACTATCCAGTATTCCTATTTAAAGCCTTATATATTTTCACTGGCTCATAAAGATCCATAAACTAGAACATGATAATAATTATCCGAAAAACTGAAAAAAAAATCAAACTTTACCAAAAAATTGCAAAACAGTCAGGTCACTAAAATATTGATAAACAATCCATTAACTCTAAAACTATGCATCAGCCTATTATCAAACCTTAGAGGGAGTCCCTGGGCCCCTGGTGACGAAAAAAAATTAAAAATATTCAAAAAATTAAAAATATTTTTTTTTAATTGCTCAAATTCGTGATATTAAAATCTTGAAAAACATTCCATTACATCTAGAAACTAAGCAATAACCTATTATCAAACCCTAGAAAAGGTTCCCCGGCTCTTGGGGCTCTAGAAACCTAGAAAATGACCAACAATTTCAAAAAAATTCGAAGAAACTGCAAGTTTTATAAAGAAAAATTGCTAAAATTTGTGATAATAAAAAGTCGAAATCTAATCAATGGCCACTGAAAACTTTTCAGTAGCTAAATGTTAAACCATAACGGAGGTTTTCGGAGCCCTGAGTCTGAAAAAAACCTGAAAAAAAAGAAAAAATGTCATAAAAAACTGAAAAAATGCAATTTCCGTCAAAAAAAGAGAAAATTCGTGATGATAAAATATTGAAAAACATTCCAATACATCTGGAAACTAAACAGTCTAAAGTAATCTATTATCAAGACCCAGAGGAGGTTCAATGTCTTTTAAGGCTAAAGACACCTAGAATATTACAAAAAATTTTAAATAAACTTGAAAAAAAATTGCAAGTTTTATAAAAATTGCTAAAATTTGTGATATTCAAAAGTTGAAACCAATTCCATGGAAAATAAAAATTTTTCTGTAACTCTTTATCAACCCCTAAGGATGTTTTCTGGCCTCCTAGTCTGAACCAACTTGAATAATGACAATAAATGTCAAAAAATATGAAGAAAATTGCAAATTTTGTCAAAAAATGCTGAAATGCCTGATGTTAAAATCCTGATTATCATTACATTACCACTAGAAAATATGCAATAATCTCTTATCAAACCCTAGAGGTGGTTTCTTGGCACCTAGGTCTGACAAAACTTAAAAACTGACGAACATTTTTAAAAAGCTTGAAAAAAATTGTGAAAATTAGAATAAATTTACATGTTCTTGTTTGGATTACCAGAACACATTGCTCGTAAACAGATCACAAAAAGTACTTATGTCTTGCAAAAGACCTTTATCAACATTAACCAGACTCAATTTTAGACTGGCGCAAACAAATGAAAATATGTCAAAAAAAGACAAAAAATTGCAACATTTTGGGCTCAAACAGTCCTAAAAATGACCTTTTAACCTGAAACTACGGCCCTGCCAGTAGCTTCACAACACTAAGCACTTTAGGGACTACTAAACGCGGCTAAGGGCCTCTAATGAGACCTAATTCCAGCTGGGCGCTACCTGGTTATCCCGTTTCTAAGGACGAAAAGTCAAAAGCGTCAGACGAAAATCGGTCAAGCGAAAAAATGGCATGAAAAATGACCAACAAGATTAATATAATTGCTTCAAACTTTGTTTGAGAGCAACTAAAAAAATTACGGCAACCTTATTTTAAGAAAGAGAAACATTGACGATTCATATTATCTCAAGGAAAAAGAACATTGAGTCTACTCTTTTGCCCCCCCCCCAGTGTTTTGCTTGCCCCACTTCCAAACTATGCAAATTTAAATAGCACGTTGCTATATGAAAACTAGCACATACACTTGGGGAATAAAATATAAGTAGTATCGTATATATACAGGAAGATCGGGGGTGGAGATCCTTTGGAGGTCCGTTCGGCAGAGGGGGATCACTGATCCCTTAGGGGAGATCCTTCGAGATCCTTTCGGCAGAGGGGGATCACTAACACCTTAGGGGAGATCTTTTATGTTAAGAAAGTGGTAATTGCGCTACATGTATCTGTCTGGCGGCTTATTGTTGGTATATATACTTCGCGAGTGTGAGGGAAGATCCTTCATGTTAGCGGTATTTTTGCTACATGTATTTGTGTGAATAGACTTTGGTTGGGAGTGGTCAATCCTATGAGGTACGATTAGGATTCATTTTGCCAGAATAATATTTGTTGAAAAGGATGGCCAAAACGATAGCAACCAATGATCTAAAAAATATTCATGAAATTTACCTGGAGATAAAGAACAATTATCCAAAATACGGTGAAAGGTTTCTGTATTTTCTAGCTGCTTGCCATTACCTTGACCCTGATATTGATTTCGAAGCAACATTGAAGCTGAGACCGTAAGGAGGTCTAATTGGAATTGATAATTCGTCGCTGGACAACTACTTCAAATCGTCCAAAATACTTCGACTTCACGCAATACTCCACGATGCATCAGGTTTTATAGCAGAGTACAGTCGTAAAGGCCCTGGATACTCCTATGTGTTACCTTGTCCAATTACGAACGAGTATTTGGGTCACATCACGCGATTGGCTTTTTGTTTGTTTGTGAAGACGTTCAAAAACAATTTGTTCACTTTGTTGGAATGCTGAAACAAGAAATAGTGATATTGGATGTTGAAGGTTTTCGTTACATGAAAACTGGTTTTATAATAAAAGAGTTATCGCTTTGTTCAAATAATTATTCGGACACAATTCTTTTTCTTCCGCCAGTTTCCTACAACTCACTTTCCGTTAGTGACAGGAGATCTCATAAGTGGGTTACTAAATTTTTACATGGTTTGTCTTGGAACAGCGGTACTTATCCTTATTGGTTTCTATCACAAATTTTTGTCACCGTTAAACTTTGGTTTCCGTTAGGGAAATTTTATGCCAAAGGGAAAGAGAAAACATAATCACTCCAAACTCTCTTGCAGAAAGAGGTAATAGATTTGGAAACTCTTCTATGTCCGAAAGTTGAAGATATTAAATCGCCAATTGATAATATTACTTGTGCTCTCCACTCTTTCTACCTACCGGAAAAGCAAAAGAGGAAACATTGTGCTAAAAGGAAAGCACAGCTGTATTTCGATTGGATCTCTCTGCCATCCAATGAGCCGTCGAGTGGAGAAGGCACCTCCGTCAGTTCTTCAAGTGAATTTATCTCCAAGTTTGACAGTATGCAGTTACATAACGAATGATAATCAGTTCACATTGACTTTTTTAAAAGAAGAGAAAATAGAATCACGGGACAGAATATTCTGCGAAAACAACAGATTCTCTGCGACACTAAAGAAATTGAGACGCTGAAGAAATATCTTTCATTACTTGAATATTTTCAAATGTATCATGTCGTTACAACAGAAAATGAGAAAACTGAAACTAACCCCTTTACCTACGCCCAAGTGGCCAGCACCAGTTCAAGTACCTCTGGACGATGACAATCTCCCTGATGAAATTAAAATGTTGGTCAGTGAAGGCAACGTAGAGTCTATTGTCTACTATGGAAGTGGTTACGGAATGCAGGCAAACTATAAAGTGACTTACAAAAAAGACGACAAAGACTCTAGATATACTATTTATGAATTCTTTTGGATTGAAAGAGAGATTAACAAAAATGCAATTTAAACTCAAAAACAGAGTGTAAATTCATTTTTGCAAATAACTTATTTTCAAATGAGTGTTAAAGAAGACCAGATAGACTCCGCTAATGTAGGGGGTTTGAATGCTTTAGTTTTTGATGAGGAAAATCATGAGAGGCGTTCGTGGAAGTTTTTTAATTCTCGGCTACCACGTTCCGAAGTCGTCTATTTTACTCAAATTTTGATAATACTTTTTCTTATTGTAGTGTCTTTAACCAAGCTTGTGTTTTCCCAACTTGATTGTGAGGAATCAACATTTTGGTTTTCATTGCTTTCGTGCACAGTTGGCTACGCTCTTCCAAATCCAAAGCTATGAACAAAATAATATCCACTAGCGATAGGTTTTTTATGGCTGTTTGTGGTCCGTCGTGTTCTGGAAAAACAGAACTTATGTTCCAAATGTTATTGAGAAATACTTTCTATCCAACCTTTAGTTCTATTTACTTTTTCTATCAACACGAGCAGCCAAAGTTCAGCACAATAGAGCGTAAAGTGAACATTTTTTTCACTAAGTTTTCAGGATTCGAATTCATTTCTCAGCTGGAAAATTGTCTGCTTGTGTTTGACGATTCGTGTGAAGAAATTTTCAATGACAAAGAATTTTCAAAACTTGAAACTGCGGGACGCCATAGAAATATTAGTGTGATTTATGTTAAGCATAACTTATTTCAACAGAGTAAATGGTCGCGAACGATTGGTCTCAACCCATATCATTTTTGTTCAAATCCCCCAGAGACATACAGCAGATCACCTATGTCGGAAAACAGTTGAACAATACAAATTTTTTGAAGGAAACCTATGAACTTGCAACAAAACAACCTTTTGGACACTTACTCATTGACTTAGATCCAAAAACATCAGACTCCTTGCGTTATTGTTCAAATATTGTACAACCAGGTTCAACAATTTTTTATCTACCGTCCTCCAAAGCGGTTATCACTACTTTGACAGATGAGAGAGAAAGAGTTATGTATGCTAAAGCAAATGCTCGAGCTGCCCGAGAGCAATTTCAGAAAGTTCCTCAAACAAGCACCAAATAGCTTTATAAATTTCTCTGTGAGTGTTTGCTCAATGTGATCAATGGCAACGTTCCAGTGAACAGGCAGTTACTTAAAAATCAGGAGAAATCATTTCAACAAATATTATCAAAGAAAACAAGTTTGGAGAAAAAGCGAAACGTTTTAGCCAAAAAACCAGAAGTCATTCGAGCGTTGGGATTGTCGTGCTATATTTACTTGAAGGCAGAATAATGCATGCAGAAGAGTTTGTTTTGATCCCTAAAAAAATGTTCATTTCAAAAAACCCAACCAAGGAAGAAATATTTGATAATCCAATGTATCAGCAAAAAGCAACTCAGTTAGCACTCCTACAGAGGACTAATCCCAATTTTGAACGAAATAATGAGAAAAAAGTACAAGATGCGGACACTAACACTGATTGGTCGATCAAGAGAACAAAGAGTAGCGGTGATGTGACAAGTGATGCAGACGATGTAAGAAGCGAATCGTTTTTTAGCGATGACAGTGAAATAGAGCCAATAGTGAAAAAAAGAGGGATTCAGCATTCGACTCAATAATGCTAGAACTGAAACTAGTGGATGAAAACAAAACAAAAAGAGCTGCAATTATCCTAAATAAAATTTTCAATTCAAATAATGTTTCTATTAGTGAAGAGACCAACATTCTGCACATTAACGATGAGCCTCAAGGAGTAGATGTAACAAGCTTTTTGTACAATTTACAACAACCCACAAAAAATTGACTTGTCAAAGTATACCAAAATCTTGAGTGAACTTGATATATCAGCTGACTTGGTTTATAATACTCACGCAAAAAAAGTTGTAGATCAGTTTTACAGTGAAGATGAAAAGGAAACTGCATCCAAACAACTAAAGCAAAAAACAAAAAAAGAGCAGGAAGGAAGACGATCTGAACCAACGAAGAAACATGCAAAGCCAAGAGTCGATGAAAGTAAAGAGAAGACAGCGGAAGAGGCGCGTAGAAAAGACTGGGATATCTATTGACGATGTGCGAAAACTTGACAAGCTCTATTTAAACGGTCCTGCGTCATTTGGAAGCGCAAAGAGATTGCAGAATTTGAGTAAATTATCAATGAAGAAAATTAAAATGTATCTGGAAACGAAACCATCTTTTAACAAATACCGATCATGTCGCCTCAGGTTTCCAAGGCTTAAAGTTGTTGTTAACGACATAAATGAGATCTGGTCAGTAGATCTAGCATATGTTGATAAACTTGCAAAATACAACGGTGGTGTAAAATATCTGTTTGTGGCTGTTGACTGTTTGTCAAGATATCTCAGGGTTGAGCCACCGAAAACAAAATATGCCACAGAGACAGCACAGGTCTTCAAAAAGATGATCAAGCATAAACAACCTGAGAAAGTTTGGGTTGATGATGGTACAGAGTTCCTAGGTGCCTTCAAAGCCATATGCACTGAACGCGGAATTAATTTATACAGTACATTCAGTGAGAAAAAGTCTGCTTTTGCGGAAAGAAATATACGCTCTTTGAAAAATATAATCTACAAATATTTAGAAGAAAAGTGGACTTATTCATATCTAGACAAATTGGATGCGTTTGTTAAAACAATCAATCCTAGAGTAAATCGAACGATAAAGCTCGCTCCGAACAAAGTCACGAAGAAAGACGTTCCAAGGCTTGTGTCCTTGACTGCAAATACAACAAATTCTCAAAAACCCAAATTCTATATTGGTGATTTTGTGCGCATAGTGAAAAAAGAGCAGAGTTTCGGGAAGGGCTACAAACAGTCGTTTACTGACGAGATATTTGAAATCGCATCTATCCCGACATTGCATCCTCCCATGTATTCTCTTATTGATGCGGATAAAGAAGTTATCCAGGGTAAATTCTATCAACCTGAACTTCAACTAGTACGAGAGTCTCCTCTAAAAAATGGGAAGTAAACGATTCGAAGACGAGTTTACGGTACATGTTATTTCTAGCGCTTCGATGGAGACCTTTGATCAAAACACACTAGCTTCGTTCAGAAATTTTTTCAACGATGATATTCAACTATCTGGCGACTGGAGGGTAGCTCTAAGCGAAATTATTTTTCCGACCAAAATTCAGCATGTGGTGAATGGAGATTTGATAGCATATAGTCTTAAGAGTTACGAGGAGTCACAAAGAATCTCATCTGATGCCAATGTCATTTCTCGACCTTAAAGTGGAGAAAAATTCTCTTTCATAACTGGAAACTTTGAAACTGTTGCTCAACTTTTATTTACTATCAAGCGAACAGTTGGATTACCTAATTTTTCGTTTCGTGAAATCAAGAGTACTGGAAAATACGAAATACTTTTTGGTAAAAATGACGGAATCACTTTTCCTAGTGAAGAAATACCCAGTATTGTGGGTTTTAAAGGAATTCCAGATAAACATGGTGTACATATTGGGTACAAAATGAATACAGCTACATCAAATAAATTAATGAAGAGCGATGAGACAAAAGCTTTTTATGGAGAATTCCCTGCTGATCTGTGCGCGGGAAAGCACTTAATATTCATATACACAAACATTATCGAGTATCAATATGTTGGTGATGCTAAGGCGCCTTTATTACGTGTCATTGATTCAAAACAACGTCTGAAAAACGGTAGCGTGTGTGAACTTGAACCAACACATAGAATAGTTTTTTCAAATTTGGACTATAAAAAACTACTTTCAAATACGATTCAATCAATTTCCATAGAGTTACGTACCGAAACAGGTCAATTAGTCCCCTTTTCAGGAACCGGTAATGTAATATTGACGTTACAGTTCAAAAAATTTGGTGATTAAAACAATGGAATCGTACTATACCAATCTAGCATCTTCGTTGCCTTACTTTTCTGGACACTATAGACAAAGAGGAAGTGGCATTGGAGCTTTAGCAAGTGGCATAGGTCGAATCGCCTTACCGCTTGCACGAAAATTCATTCTACCCGCAGCAAAACGTGTCGGAAAAGAACTTCTATTACAAATTGTGCCAGAGTTAGTGGATGTTGTCAGCAAAAAAAAATCCGCAAAGCAGGCGTTGAAAAACACTATTTCGAACACAGTTAAAAAGCAAACAGGAGGCTCATTAGCACTGCGAATGAGACGACAAAACCGAATGAATCGGAGACGGTCTAAACGATCTGGCTCAAAAGCTAGAAAAAGTACTAATGTGAGAAAGACAGTCATTTCAAAAAATAAACAGCCAAAAAGAAGTCGGTCGGATTTCTTCGCTAGAGTTAAAGATGATCGGTAATATGTTACCAACAGAGGCAACACATAGTTCCCTGGATTTGTTTGAAAAACCAGCGCTTCTTGTAACTTTTGATGGTAGTTTTTGTCAAACAGTAGGGCCAGTGTACAGCCCGAACGGACCCATGCTCGAATTTGAGGTGGCTGGAGACAGAAATAATTTATTGACCTACAAAAATATTTCCTGGAAATCAAATGCAAGATGGTTCAAGGTTCTGAAGCTGATTTGAAATATGATGCTGGAGCTGCAGGAGACGTCACCAAAACAGACGCCCCTTACTTCTGCAATAATCTTTTACATTCGCTCTTTTCTGACTGTACAGTATCTGCCAACGGATTAAAAATTTCAAATGCAAATGGAAATTCTGCTCACAAAAGTTTCATTGAAACTGAATTTTCTCATAACAAAAATGCTAAAGCAACTTAGTTGGCATGTCAAGGTTATTCCTACGAAGAGAACCCAGGAGCAATTCTGGCAGCTGAAGTTAACAGACGAAAAACTTTGGTTAGACAATCTGCCGAATGTACTTTTTATGGAAAAGTAGCTGTAGATTTTTTTACTTGCGATCGACATCTTTTGAGTGGTGTGACGCTGCGAATTTCTTTTCGACGATCAATAGATGATTTTGTCACAATTTCCGACGATGCTGCAAAATCCTACAAGGTAAAAATTATAGAAGCTAATTTGTATGTAAGAAAAATGACGTTGAACGATGACGTGGTTTCTGCAATTGAAAAAACTTTACTGTCAAGTCCAGCGTCCTATCCGTATTTGGAGACCATAACTAAAACGTTTCTTGCTTCTACTGGCTTGCAAAGCTGGAAACAAGAAGATGTTTTCAGCAGGGAGCCAATTCGACGTCTAGCTATATGACTTAACACAAATGAAGCGTTTTTAGGAAGCAAACAACTCAATCCTTTCCACTTTCGTAAATTCAATCTGGAGCAGATTTGTATATACCGAAATGGACTTCCTGTTGCTGACAGTCCAATAAATACAACTGATGACAAACGCTTATATTTCAACACAATGTCAGACTTAGCCTATATTGACAATGGTCATGGAATTAAATTGTCTGAGTACCCGAGCCATTTTATTATGGTGTTTGATCTCACAAGCACTCAGCAGGCGTCGCATGATTTTATTCACCCTGAACTCACCAATTGTTCAATTTCAATAGAACTCAAGTTTTCAGTTGCCTTGCCAAGTAATATAGAAATTTTCATTATTGGTGAGAAAGCGAGCACTATTTTCATCGATTCGGCTCGGAAAGTTTCTAAAAATCATATTCTGACAAACTAATGGATGAAGACGAAATAAACAGCCTGATTCAAGCATGTAAACTTCTAAAGTACAAATTTTGTGGTGTCTTTGCAGCTGATAATTTTCCCTTGAAATTGTCACAGAACAGATTCATTATCGTGAATGTATCCAGCTCTGATTCTATTGGAACACATTGGACACTTTTGTGTAGGAAGAATGGCAATTACATTTTTGCTGATCCGCTTGGACAGAAATTAACATCATACAAATGTTTGTACAACAGACTGGCCTCTGCTGCTCTTGATATTCAAAACGTGTATGAATTGCTTAGAAATCAACCTATACAAACACAAAACTCTATATTGTGTGGCTTATTTTGTATTTATGTTGCTCATTACATTTATAACAACACAGAAATTGCAAAAATAAGTGATGTTGATTTGATTCGATTTGCGCTTCATATGATGCTCTAACTAACTCTACTAAAACTCTGCTTAGTTGAATAAAGTTTTTTTTCAAAATTTTATTTTCTTTTCATACACTATGCGTACAAACAAAACATCAGTATCAACAAGCAAATTACCATATCCTCTCAAAAAAATGTCCATTATTTGGCAGAAAGCACCTGAGTGTGGCCCAGACAAGATATTTTGAAATCTCTTTAGAGATTCACTTGCAAAGCTATCAGTTTGCGTTTGTTGGTTATTGGACTTTGTAATACAATTTTGCAATGACTTTTGATGGAGTTGAAACTGTACGCTGCTTCCTTGCTGTAGTCGTCGTCGATTGTCTTCATTCAACGTCACGTTGCTGTTGTTGTTGACTTTTTGATTAGCAGCTACGTTAGAGAAGTTTGGCAACAGTTTCTGAATTGAGTGGGAATCTATGCTCAAATTTTTGTTGTATTCAACCGCCAAAACAAGCCTTTGAAAAATTTCTCCATTCAGCTCTAGGGTATTTGAATTGGCAAACAAAATCTTAAATGTTGTGTAGAGACAAGGCACTGTATAGCTTTTTTTTAATTTTTGATTTGTCTAAAGACTTTGTCATGTCTGATGTATCCACCAAAACATGGTAATGATTAGTTTTTAAAGTGCAAAAGGGGTTTTCAAAATGAACACACACAGCATAATTTTTTACACCATTCAACTCCGGTTTTTCATCGCAAACTAAAAATTTGAACGCCTTCTGAAATTGTTTGAAGAAACCCGGCGATTGTTCAAACATTGCTTCAACCATTTTGATTAATCTGTGGAAGCAGCCCAGGATGAGGACGCTGATTCGTATCCAGAATCTTTTTCTGCTAGTTTAGGTTTTTTAGCCACCGGTTTTTTAGTAACCGAAGTATCTTTTTTCCCTTCTGACTATGGCACCGAGTTTCGTATCCTGCCACTTTTTTTCATAAGTTTGTCAAATTCCTCTGTTGTAAGGGATATTCTCTGTTCAAATTCGTATTCATTGTCTTTTCTCTTAAAAAGTTTCAAAAAGACATACGTCCCGGTGTTTTCATAGGTTTTGAGAGTAGCTCTTATCAACCTCTTTTCTGTTTTGGATATATCGAAATAGCAATCACCGTACTCTTTGTCTTTGCTTGCAGTGAAAGGCATTTGTACCAAATTAGCTTGGAAGTTTTTGTTGTAGAACGTAGTCAACTGTTAGCGAAAGGTTAACTTATTCAAATGTTAACTATTCATTCCAAAACGGTACTGATAAGGGTGTTTCAAGTGATTTACATATATCACATGTCTTCAGAGGCCCATGTATTTCCCATATAATTTATATATCGCTGAGTTATATTTAGATCAACAAGAGGTATTTCTTGGCATGGCCTTGATAACCCACACATATACACAAATAAACACTGGTAATAGTCCCTAACACCATGAGTTTCAAAGAAACTAACTGATAAGAGGGGAATAATACGTGTTAGGTGTGACAATTCCCTCGTAACAAGGAACCAAAGTGGTTTCAATTGCAAGCAACGTGCTCCCCACCTCAGGCGCGCGGCATGCGTGGGTTATACGTGTGTGGTCTACTTATCCAACTTGGTCCAAATTAATGAAAAACACCTGGCGTTCAACTAAAATTTTGTAAATACATGTGCAGTTTTAAGGCGTGTGCCTAATTCTGTTATAAACAAAGTAGTAAAGCACATATGTCTTCAATCAAAATTCCGGGCCAAAAAAGTTGGCCTTTGGTTGTGCCGGGGGCAGATAAGAGAACTGCCACTGGACTCACATTGCTAACTCGCATAAACTACATGGGGATAAATTCCCCGCTACATTTTATTTCATTTCGGTTCCCAAACAGCAACTCTTTAACTTTGTTGAAAGTCCACTATCTGAGTAGAAGTCAAATTTTGTGAACAAGTATCCTTGCGCTTAAAATACCTTCACAACTTTTTCTTGTTCAATTATCAAAAACATTCAATTTGCTTATCTTCTCTTCAAAGCATTCCAAAATTCTTTAAAACATTATTATCTCTTCAAAATTCTTCAAACGCAGAAAATGTCTTTCCATATCCTAAGCGACCAAAACAATGTCTGGGAGCGAACAATTGTATACCAAACCTTTTACGAAAACTTTGTGGTTTTTATCCAACAAAAAAGGACAAACGAGAAAGAGGAGAATTGGACAACGCTTGAACACTTTATGATACCTAAAATCTTCATTAACTTCATTGCGACCTTGCCGGACAAAAAGGAGAGTGAAGATTGCGGTGGAACCTTTATCACTTCAGGCGGGTTCGTTCCACCTTTGTCGTTAACACATCCTCTTTACCCGTATGACATTGTGACGCTGCCAAAAGAAACTCGAACTATTCTATACAAATACGATTGTGACTGCGTGCCCTTTTTCGAAAACCAGTTGGGAGTAGTTCGGGCCTGCAATGACCTAGCCGATTTGTGGGGCCTTCCACATTCTCCCGAGTCACCACCACCAACACCAGGATGTGTTTCAACGCCAACTTCTGATCCTAGTGCCACTGTGACTCCGGAGAGCTCACCGTCTCTGTTTTCACCCGTTACAGAGGAGAAACTTGCATGGAATTTTGGCTCACTACCAACTGCAAGTCAATTGATGCAGAATTTGTCTGCGACCGACTTCAGAACACCGTCTGGCACGACGACACCAACATTTTAGAGACCGGTGCAAGCTTGGTTGCAACAACAACAACAACAACAACACCCGACAACTCCGAGACGCCAAAAGTCACTCTCGCGCCAAGAAAAAGAAGGTCCATTGGACCTTGTGAAAAACTCTTTGATTAGAATTTCTGAAAGGAAACCTAAACTCTCAGTTTGATTGTGTGAAGAATTGCTTATTGGGGTAATCAAAAATTGTGTTTTATAAAAATGTTGATATATTTGTTTCGATTTTGTAAAGGAGATTAAATATTTTTTGTGTATAAAATAAAAATTTAGTATTATTAGTTTGGTTTTTGAAAATAGAAAAAAATTCGAAGGACTAAAATTTTTTTTTTCGAAAACCTGTAAAAGTGACTAAATTCGCCAAATGAAGAAACATGTATAAACATGGTTTTATAGAGCACAATATCGTCTACAAAATAGGACTTCAACAACTCTATTGAGAGGTGGAGTCTTTGCCCATTTTCCAACCATTTTTCAAACAAATTGCTCGAAAAATTGGAAAATTTTTGAAGAAAAACGAAAAAAAACAATGAAAACGAAAAAGTTGGATAACTTTGTAAGGAGACATTTTGCTGAGCGCAAAGTGTTCTACAATAGAACTCTTAACAAAAATTTTGGAGGAGCACAATTTTATGGGTCACAGAGAACAAAATCTATGTTCAGTCATATATTTTTGTCTTTAACTTATCACCCTACAAGTGGAAGACTGATGAGGAAACTACTGAGAAGTATCTCATATGATGTAAAACAACACGCTCTAAATTTTTGGTCCCCATAAACTTTTTCATATCTGTAACAGAAATAAAGTTATTTGTAAAAAAGCAAAAATTTTGTGAAAACTATAAATTTTGAAAAATTTTCTTCTTTCAAATAACTTGAAAACATGCAATTTTTCAATGTTTCAATGTTATCTCTATGTTTTTTCCTACAATTTGAAGGTGCTACTTTAGAAATTCCTCATAAAAAGTTTTAGAGAAAAAACACTTTTTTTCTGAAAAAAGGTCAATTTTTCCGAAAAATCAAAAAAATATTGATGATGTGGTTGTTTTGCTGAAAAATACTCTGAATGAGTTTTTCTTACGACTTTGTAACAGAGATAAAAAGTTATGATAATCATGGCCAAAAAACCCCGGGAACACATTGAAAAAACCCCGTGGCTGCCAGATGTTTTGAAAAATCGTGTTCCCGAGGTTTTTTCACACTTCTGTAAAAACCGGTCTTCATAAAATCTCACGCTGTGAAACTTTGATCATAAGAATGATGAAGCTAGCTGCTCGCCAAGTATGAGTTCCATTAAAAATTGCGAAAAAAAACAAAGAAAATCAATTTTTTTTCCAACTTTTAAAAACATTTTTTCTTAGTTTTTTAAAATCTTTCAACCCTCAACTGATTCTGCTACAACCTCCAGTAATCATTGATGGGACTTGTTATACTAAAATTCAGATCTATTTTCAAAAAAATTTTTTTTTCAAGGTTTTTGGTTAAAAAAACTGTGATAATCAACTTTTTTATGCCTAAAAAGAGATATTCAGTTGCACTAGAACACCAATAAAGCCATTTAACCATATAAGGCTCGCTAAAACACGTCATTGCATAGTCATTACGCATATATTGCATAGAAAATACGCATAAGTCTCCGACTATTACGGCAAAACATTGGTATTTGCATTTTAATTCCACTTTGCATGAGACATGATTGTAGCCCTCTTTGGCCAGAATACCAATCATATATGCAAATGGATTAGCATAAAACATGATCTACGCCCTCACTGGCGAATGATGGAATTTGCATAAAGCAGGACTAAATTTGCATAAAATGCTGGACGCCCTCTTACGGGATAAGAAAAATGTTGTTTCCAAAGCTTCATCCATCTCCTAATTTAATTAATGGGGCTGTGAACGTTGGGCAATGATATTATTCACTCTTGTGTAATCCTTTAGTTAACTGATTGGAAAGAAACTTTGTCCCTAGAAATTTCGTTTTCAACATGTTTTCAAATTCAACCAATCAGAACGTTGGTTATTTTTAGAGAGTTGAAGGTTTGGTTTAGCTCGAACTCAAAACCATTTTATCTTCAAATTGATTCAACAATGAGTTTTTCGTGCAAATTTTGTAACGCCAAATTCACATTTCGCACCAACCGCAATCGTCACCAAAGGAACTTGCATCCAGATGAAGTTGGAGTGCCAGTGTACCGCTGTGAACACTGTGATTTCACTACAAGAGATCTACGAACTCTCGAACGACATTTCGGAAACCGACATAATCCGTTAGTACAATGTTGTCTCTACTGCTACATTGGCTTTGATTCTGCTGATCGCTTTGCCACACACATAAGAGATCAACATGGACTGCCCTCGAGAACTAGTGAAACAAGCAGAAGACCAACAGAATCCGCCTTTCAAGGAGCACTTCAAGTTTTCACTATTGATGGTACGGAGGACGACCAAGATCTCATGGAGTTCATGCTGAACAATAGAGACATCATAACGGACCTTATAAACAGCGAAGTTTCGAATGCAGCCAAAAAAATTCATTTTGTTGTGTCTCTGGATCTGTACAAAGAAAGAAACGAAAATGACAACGAAGAACAAGCTATCGAAATCTTTGCTAGCTCTGAAATGACTACAGTGTACTTGGATGGACTCTCAAACGAAGATTTTGTCAAGATGTTGAGTAAGATGTTGAATATTCTCTTCATGTTTTCGTCACAAGGCATTGGATGGATTCTACGCAAAGTAAACAGACTGGAAATCAAGATAGCCGCCTTTGCCCCCGTGCATGCATCGTCATATATAGCTCTACCTGGTTTCCTGAACGGATGCCGTTCATTGCTCAACATACGAAACCATTTTGATCACAACTGCTTCGTGTATTGTTTCGTTGCCGCGTATCACATCAAAAATCGAATCAATTTACTGACAGAAGGTCGATCGGGAACTGAAAAGACGAATCCAGATACGTACAAAAATGCGGAACGACAGCCGGTTGGAGACTATCAGATGCCCATGCCCATAAACAGGATCCCATACTTTGAGGACGCCAACGACGTTCGCGTCAATGTTTTCGGGTAAGTGTTTCTTTAATAATATCAATAAAATTCAAATATTCCCGCTCAATGAATCAAAATGTTAAAACTGTATTGGTCTTCATGAATCTGTTTTGTTTACAGAATCGAGGGAACACGTTTGGTGATGATCTACGTTTCCAAAAAGTCAAACAAATCCTTCACAATGGACCTTCTCCTCCACGATGAGAATGCCCATCACTACGTTCTCATCTTGAATCTGGAACGATTTGTCGCATACTTCAAAGGTATAGCGTACCGAGCAGCGCAGCGTATTTGTCGAAATTGTTTTCATTTGTGTACAAACAGAGAAACTTATCAAAACAATGTTAAAACATGCAGTGAACATGCAGCAGCAGAAATTATTATGCCAAAAGAAAGCAACACTTCCCTACAGTTCAGAAACTGGAAAGCACGCTGGTTTCTTCCTATCGTTCTATACTTTGACACAGAATCTTATGTTGTTCCAATTGCTACAGCACAACCCTCACCCTCTACTTCCTACACAGTTGCAATAGAAAAACATGAACCTTGTGGTTATGCAATAGCAGCCATAGAACACGGTAAAGCAACTCCTGTCTACTTTGAAATCAAAAGAGGTGACAACTGTATGAACGAATTTGTAAAATCTTTGCACGTACTGGCGCGGGACATCTACAACCGAAAACGAGCTTTCTACGCACCCTACCGAGGACCTGTTCCAGCGCGTGAAAATAACACAAGATGTTGGATCTGTGAAAACGAAATAAACGATGAGGCTGAGCTTGTTCTTGACCATTGTCACTACGATGGTCATTTTCTAGGGTGGGCGCATCAACTCTGTAACGCTCGTCGCAGAACATCTAACTTTACGCCAATGATTGGTCATAATATCAAAAAGTATGATATTCATCATATATGTCTTGCACTACAAAATTTTGAGTCGGAGGCCGGACAACAAGTACCCATCTTCGAATACATAAGGTTAATTGACTCGTTTAACTTCATGCCCCAATCATTCGAGTCCTTGGTAGCTGATCTGCCTGACAATCGCTTTGACATTCTACGCTCTAAGTATGAATCTTACTCCAATAGCGATTTTCAACTTCTCTGCCAAAAAAGTTTTTACTGTTATTCCTACATCACATCAGAACAAGTGTTTGAAGAAAAAGTGTTGCCTTCATTATCGGAATGGAAAAATACATTGCATGGCGGTGAAGTCACTATCAGCGAAACCAACTACAATCATGCTCAAACAGTGTTTTCAAAATTTGATTGTCAAAACATCGGCGACTACCACGACCTTTATCTAACCAGTGACACTTTGCTCTTGGCGTGCGTCTTTGAGTTTTTCAGAGATATCTGCTATGACACGTACGGTTTAGATTGCGCACAGTACTATGGAGCATCAAATTTATCAGGAGATGCGTTCCTCAAAGTGTGCATGCAAACCCGACCTGCATTTGCTAACCGAGAGAGAACAACATGAACTTGTAGAGAACATGATGCGCGGAGGAGTGTCTTCAATCTATGAGCAACGACTCTTTCAAGCAAACAACTGCCATCTGCCGATCTATGATGCTTCTAAGCCGTCTACATATGCGTTGATGCTAGACGCAAATAACCTCTACGGCGGCGTAATGCAGAACGATCATTTGCCCTTGAAGGATTTTGCGCTAGATGCACACATCACGCTCGAGGAAGTACTCAAAATTTCGTCAACGGCACAGCATGGATACACAATTGAAGTTGATATTGATTATCCACCCGAATTTCATGAAGCTCATCAAGATTACCTTCTGGCGCCATCCAAATTAAAATCAAACATTCTTGGCTGAGCGGTTACCAGAAAAATTTGAAAGTACAGATGCACTTACCTGAAAAGTCATCTGGGCCAAAACTCGTCCAAACGCTGTTGCCTAAAAACCGCTACACGCTACATTATCGGCTTGCCCAATTCTACAATTCCATGGGGCTCAAAATTACAAAACTTCATCGGGCATTAAAGTTTGAGCAAGAGAACTGGATGCGACCCTACATGGAGCAAAATACCAGTCTCCGGATTGCTGCCAGTACTGCTTTTGGCAAAAAGTTCTATAAGGGCATGAATAATTCAGCGTTCGGAAAAACGTGCGAGTCAAAAAGGAACCGTGATCAAGTCGTTATTGTTCGAAATGCTCAAAGTGTGCTACAAAGAACGCAAAACTTTCATTTTAAATCGTTCAAAATCTTTGGAGAGAGAGCATGGCTGCAATGAAAACTGCAAAAAAAAACGGATTTATTGGAACAAACCCACTATTGTAGGGGCATGTGTACTTGATCTGGCCAAATTACACATGTTTCAATTGCATTATACAGTGATGAAGCCAAATTTTGATTGCAAAGTTCTCTACTCGGATAGTGATTCACTGCTATATCGAATCAATACAATACACGTTTATGAAGATATACGCCAAAAAATTCATATTTTGCAACATTTCGACTTCTCTAATTATCCACCACAGCACCCGCTCTTCTCCAAAGTGAACGAATATGTCGTCCTGAAGTTTAAGGACGAGTTTGCCAGCGTGCCTATTCAAGAATTTTGTGCTCTCAAGCCGAAACTCTACTCAGTAATTGCAATTGGTAAGTTAGTTTTCATCACACTCACACGTATCAATATACAGCTTGTTAGTTGGGACTGTTCCTAATGTTCAATATTTTAATTTAGATGGCGGGGAAAAGAAATCAGCTAAAGGCGTCACAAAATTAGCACAACGACAACTGACGCATGACAGATTCAAAGAAACGCTCTCCTCTGGTCGTTTGATCCGCGCGCAAAACCATAGAATAGCTAGCCACCAACTCCATATCGTAACCATTAATAAAATGTCGCTCAACGCTTTCGACGATAAACGATACATTCTTGAAAATGGGATCGATACGCTGCCGTTTGGTCACATAAATATTGTCCACGATCGTTTCTTCGACGAAGACGACAATTTCGATAATGAATCGTTGAGTTCCTGGTCGTCTGGAGAGTTGTACGAAATTGAAAACTAGAGGGAAATTGAAACCACAGTTGAAACGAATACTGACAACGCTGAAATCCCTGACCCCGGCTTCGTAAGAACCGCCGCAATCGCAGAGTCTGATATTGATTCTGATGAAATTGCCGATGAAAATGAGATAGAAGAAGAACGTCCAGTGTATAACCCATTTATTGATTATGAAGCGATAGAATCAGACTCTTAATTAACAAAACAATGCGCTATTTTGTATGCAATTTGACGCTTTTGTACGTGTTTAATTCTCTTATCTATAACAGTTTCTATAACAATTCTATTCTATATGTTGTAACGTATAAATTCATCTTTAATTCAAATCTACTTTGCTAGGTTTTGCCACAAATAAGCAAGAAAAGTTGAAACTGGAATGGCTTTCCAATAGCGCAATACCAACAATAAGCCACCAGACAAATACATGTAGCGCAATTACCACTTTCCTATTTTAAAAGATCTCCCTTAAGGGATCAGGGATCCCCCTCTGCTGAACGGATCTCCAAAGGATCTCCCCCCCCCCCCCCCCCCCGATCTTCCTGTATATATACGATACTACTAATATATATTCCCACATAACTGGTGGGGGCAGAAACAGAAACGGATCCCAAATGACGACAGCGCTATTGTTTCTTTTCGATGTGTCCAAAAGTCCGCAGTTTCATTACATTCAATAAAGATGGCGAAGTTGGTTTTATTGGCTCATTCCAGTTGCCTTTGAATTAAATTTTTGACCTTGTATCTGTTTGCGTAAACTTGTCGAATCTTTAAGTACAAATACAATTTTTTAAGAACTTGGATAAACATGCTTAAATGTTTTTTCGTTGAGCCCATTTTGGTGTTGAGGTTGAAAAGTGTCCCACTAAACGTGTTTATCCAAATACTAACTGGTTAATACCCCGAATGGCAAATATTCTTGTCAAATACTCCAAGTTATCTGATCGTACTTTTACAAAAATGGTGCGCCCACGGATGGCTTCGAACACCCAATCTTCGCATTCGAAGCCAGACGCCTTATCCTTTAGGCTATGCGGTCTTAATGTTGGAAGGATCATTTTTCGCCGGGTTACCCCCCATAAACCTTTCTTGGCAACCATATCCGAGCCATATATGAAGTTTATGGTAACTTGGTAACCATACAGCTTACGATGGAAAAATTTCATCCTTGCTCAAAAAGCTCTTAAAACACCCATGTATTGCACTCTGTGATATAAACTGCTTTTTACAAAGAAACTTTTCTTTCAGAAAATAAACTGCTAGATTTTCTGGCGACAGTGCACTACTAAACGTGTGATCGCTGAGTTCCCGTGAGGGTCTGTCAAGTTGAGGCGCGTGACCCAAGCCAGCTTTGATCAACCCGACTTGGGTCGCGCACAGGTCGTATCGGGGCATATAGACCAAAAACACCTCGGATCAGATCCAATTGATTCGGACACTAAAGGGTCGTCGTGACAAAATTGGATGGCGAACTGGGAATAGCAGGCCCAAAGGAAACCGTTAATCAACCATGCTGCTGCTTTCTAGCCTTAGTACTTCCTTAAAATGCAATTGAGTCTTCTGTCATAATGACTACTAGCTTGCAAAACGATACTAATTTAATGTCTAAATCCCGACCACAAACACACAAGTCGCTGTTTATTAAATTGTATCGTACTACATAACAAAAATAACATAATTTGTGCCTGGCCCCTTTCCAAAATTTCAGCTTTGGAAAGAATTCCCTTGCCTCAAAATTCCTTTGCCTCTCGTTGCTTTAGACTTCCTCATGGATAAGGAAAAGAGCAAATCGAATATCTTCTGGCACCGTGTTTTTTACGCCACAATTATGCATTTGTGATGTTATATAGTTAATCCCATAAAGTTGCAACGCAAGCGAACGTTCGAAAAACTCCTGACATGCAAACAGACAACGAAGCGTTGATGTCTGCATGTTTCAAATGTGAACTTTGACCTTTGAAACGTTCGAAAGTGTTGCAACTTTTATGGGACTGACTATAGAGCACGTCTAAATGCAAACATAGCACGCGCTCCTGGAGCGTAACCATTATATGACCATAAAGCTGGGGGCCAAACAGAAGAGAGCTCCGAATTTTGAAAACTTTTGGCGAATTTTTTTTTACTTTTTTTTAAAATTTTTGTTGATTTTTCCTTTGCTTATCTGCTCTGTTAAGTAGGATTTTTTTTTCTTTTCTTCTAGATTTCACTGTTTTTTGTCTGATTGACTCGTAATGGTCAATCGGTGTGATAGCCAAGTAATTCTGGTTTTGTCCAGCTAGGTTTTTTGTTTCGTAATGTGACACTCTTTTTCGTTTCACTATTGTTCACACATCAAAATTAAGAACGTCAATTTTTTCGATTGGCTTTGTCATCTCAGCATTGGCATTTGGGGTTTTTCACCAATAGCCCCCCAATCAAGTTAAATGTACCGTAATGGGGGGCTATATTCGGAAAGAACCGGTATTTGCGCTCATGGCGTCATTTTTCGCTCTCCCTAGCAAACGCTTTTAACTGATTTCTTTGTTTAGATTTTTATCATACGTTATTTACCTCACTAAACAAAAAGTGGTGCTAAATATCCGAGGACTAAACTTTTGAGTTCTTACATTCTTTCAAAAATTAGCTGCTAGTTTATCTCGTGGCATTTTACTGCTAAACGTGTCATGAAAACTGCAGAACTTTGGTTTTATTTTCTCTTTTTAAAAATTAAAAGTGTCAAAAAGGAAGCTCAAGAAGGGCATCTACACAGACCACTTCCCCTATGAAGCAGGCTAGAAGTAATTTGAATGATTTGGGTACCACTTGTTGTTCGAGAGCTGTTCATCCAACTTAACTAGTCTTAATTTTTTATGACCAATGACTGCCTCTCAAAGCCTATTAATTAGGCGCTCCCCAATTAAAATTTGTATAAAGTTTTTTTTCTAAACAGTCATCAATTTTACGCTTGACTTCTGACTTAACTCTCTCAATATTGCAACTGGATGGAAAGCAGCTGAAGTTCAAGATCAAAAAATGGAATCAAAAGCAACTGTCATGAAACAAAAAAATTTCTGACCATAAGATTTAATGTATACGCATTTTAAGCATTGCGTTTGTGCAAATTATTCAAATTAAACTGCTAATTGTAAGTTCAAATGAAAAAATAGCTGAAAAATACAGTTAGCACAAAAATACAGTTAGCTTAAAACTAAAAACTTTTTGGCATCCATATTAGGCGCTGAGTTCATCATTTTCCTAAATCTAGTGACCGTGTGGACCAAAGTAGAAATCCTTGGACACATAGAATAATATATTGCAATCGTCAATGTGTTCAGATTTCTTCTCTGTTTCCAGTAAAATAGTACAATATAACAAATATGTAGACCTGCATAAACTTTCTGAAGTTACAGTAGAGATAAAAACAGAAGTGGAAAAAAATCAGTTCGAACAATTGATAGAAGAAAAAATTCAAGTTAGTTTCTTCCAATTTCTTTGCTCAAATCTTATAAATAATATATATATATATATATATATATATATATATATATGTTTTCGCATCTTTCTCAAATTATAGAGCTACTTGTAGTGTTTTAAAAGAACAAATGGATGACGGTTAGCTTAAAATTAATACCTAATTGTAATCCATATCAGGCGCTCAATTAACCATATTTATTGAATCTAGTGACAGTGTGGACCAAATTGAAAATCCATGGACATAGAGAAAAATGTATTGCAATCGTCAATGTTTCAGATTTGTTCTTTGACGCCAATATCATCAAAAACAGTTTTTTCTTGTAGACCTGCAGAAACTTTCTGAAATTACAGAAAAGACAAAACAGAAGTGAAAAAATCTGTTTAAACAATTAATAGAAGAAGAAATTAAAGTTAGTTTCCTCCATTTTTTGCTTGAATCTTATCATTTTATCACCAGGATAATTATTGAAAGAAATCACAAAGTTTAACAAAAAACAAAAAAAAATGTAAAATATTCTCAACAATTATTAATTTTCTAAGTACCTGGCCCAATTGCTTCTAACTTTTGGTATTTTAGGATGCATAATAAGCCTATATACAATAAATTTGGCCAAAATTTTTTAAAAAAAGTTTAAAAAGATTAACTTAAACAATGGCTGACTTTCGTCCCAAGTCGATTTGACTGGACAAAATTCAAGACAAAAAACGATTCTGGTTTTTGAAAGTGATGTTCTCACCTTACTTTAAGATATCTCCCTCAACTTAGGCACTCTTAACGCTTACGAAGCAACTGAATAAATTATAGGAATTCTAATGCTAATTGATGCCCGTGCCGCTTTTCCTTTTTCCTTTTTAAAGCTAAAAGTCATCAGAGAATATTTTCAATAGCAGAACAAGTTCTTATTTAGGATACAAAAAAATAGCCGGACCATCAACAGTTTCATAGAAAAAAAAAATTTTGACAATCAATGAAGGATATGGACCTACGCACAGGAAACTGACTCAGAAATTAGAAAAAAAAAAACCTATTAAAATATTTTTTTAAGAAATTAATTGGGGTAAAATTAATCATAAATAAATCGCCCAAATATTCATTCTATGCAGTTTTGGAAAACCAAACCATACATTTGACAACATAATGAGAGAAATGTTTCAAAATGTTAAACACTTGTCATACAAAATTAGGACGGATAAAACATCTTCAACTATTTCGACCCGGGGACAAATTGAAAAAAAAAACAATTTAAGGCAGGATTCACACATTCACAAACTGTTCGAAAGCAGGTAGTACCTAATCTGAATATTTGAATGATGCTGGCTTTTGGATTTATCTAAATTTTTCTTCATTTTTTATATAATGAGGTTTGAAATGTTTTATTTTAAAGTAAACAAAATCACTCCATCGGCTGATAACCAAAAGCTTTGATTGGAACCCACCCGGACTCGAACTCTCAGCCACCGGATCAGGAGTTACACTTGCACGACGGACCCCGCATTTCTGTTCCCAAGTGAGAGAAAATTTTCACTAGTTTTTACCGAATAATGCTAATAATCTTAAGCATATTTGGTTAGAATGACATTTCCAAAAAAGGACAGTAATTAGAGAGCTTACATGCTATCGTTTGCTGTCCTTAAGTTTTGTTCTGATAGAGTTATCTTTGCATGTTCAAATTTATTTATATCTCTTCAATTCGCTAAAAAATATTCCCCTTGTTTTTGTTCGGAAAAAAGAATGATCAAAATATGTAGTTTAACAGTGCCAACTGTAATTACCAAAATAATTTACAACCACAATTCGATTCTTGAGGAAATTATAATCAAACCATCTTTCTAAATTGAAAAATGCGCCAATATTCCAGCATGTTTTTTTTAAAAAAAAAACACTTACCTGGCGTAGCTGGATCGGCAGATGTGGGAAGCCCAGCACTTGTCGATTCTAGGGTTTCTGTTCCCCCAGAAAATGGAGTTCTTCCCGAAACGGGGGTCTGACTGACTGAGGGATCAGGTGGTGACTCAGTTGCCGGAATCTGTCCAGCCGCGATAGGTGAGGGGCTGGGCGTTTGTCCTAAATACAAGAATAAATCTTTAAATATTGAGGTTTTTCAGAAAACTGAACTGAATATTTTCTGTAAGAGATAAGTTGGTCAGATTATTTGTCAACCCCCAGGCGTACACATTATTTTATCACCATTAATAGCCACTGCGGGTACAAAATGTGCAGTAACAAATGACAACATTGACAACATTTTAAATCATATTGTAAAAAAACTCTATAGTTGCGGTACCTCTATTTATTGTGACGTCAATGTCTCAACAAATACACGTTCCAAAACATGAAATTATCTCAAAAAATCAGAAAACTGCAATATGGTTTTGTAAAGTAAGGAAAGAAAATCATTTCGAAATTAGAGACTGCCTCTCAATGTTATGACAAATTGCGGTTTCTCACTTAATTGAAGTAGCTGCTTAAATATCAGATAAGATTTTTAGAAGAATTGGGCTGGTATTTCAAAAGTGATTCGTGATTCTGAGTTTTATATTTCTGACTTGATAAAATATAACAGATAAATATTTAGTGCCACATTTGTGGGGAGAAAGTACAATTTTCCTTTATATTGAAACGTAATGAGAACTAGGCAGCCCGGGCCAAGGTGTCACCACCATTCAACGCAAAAAATTAGGTAAGATAAGCAGTGAATGCTGAAAATTCTGTAATATAAGCGGTGAATGCGGTGCAATTACATAATGAATATTACCACACGGTTGTTATCGCCACCGGGAACTTATCAAACTCCGAGGCGAAGCCGAGGTGTTATGATAACTTCGAGGGCAATAACAACCGTGTGGTATTTTTTAAATCAATACCTGTTGCAATCATTTCAAAATTGAACACAGTTTTATTGGTTTATCAATTTTATGTTTTGTGGAAAATTACATTTTTCAAAGGTAAGTAAAATTTCTTTGGATCTGTTCTTCGTTTTGTTCTCATGTCCCCCCTCCCACACACACATACACAGACATAAACACACACTTTCACACACGCACAAAAACACACATACCCACACACACACACACAAGCACGCACGCACACAAACACACATATATACACACACACACCCACACACACACACACACACGCACACACACACACACATCACACACAACACACACACCACACACAACACAACACACACTCACCACACACACCACATACACGCAGACACACACACAGTTACACACACAAACACAAACACACACACATTGACACACCACACACACACACCACACACGCCGACACACACACACACACACTTACTAAAACAAACACACACACACACGCACAAACACACAAACACACACCACACAACACACCACACATTCGCCACACACACCACGCACGCACTCACCAGACACACGCCACACACAAACACAGACACACATACATACACGCACACGCACACACACACACACACACACACACACACACACACACGCTTAAACACACACAGGCACACGCATGCACGCACACACTCACACACACGCACAAACACACACACGCACACACACTAACACACCACACACAACACACAAACGGACACACATACACACACTTACACACACAAACACACACAAACACGCACACGCACAAACACACACACACACACACACACTACAACACACACACCACACACAACACACCACGCACTCACCAAACACCACACACACACCACAAACACCACACACACAGACACACACACACGCACATGCATGCACGCACGCACACACACACTCACAACACACGACAAACAAACACACCACACACACACCAAACACACGCCACACACACCACACACAAACACAGACACACATACATACACGCGCACGCATACACCTACACACACACGCACACACACACACACACAAACACGCCCAAACACACGCACACGCACACGCATGCACACACGCACACACACGCACAAACACACACACGCACACACACATACACCACACACACAAAACACACATCACACACAACACACCATACACAACCACTAACACACTCACACACCACACAAAACAAACACACATGCAGACACAAACACACTTACAAACACAAACACACACACAAACAAATTCACACACACCACACAACACACACACACACACCACACACAACACACCACGCATTAACCACACACACACACCACAGACAACACACACACACACAGACACACAAACACACGCACGCACACACACTTACACACACACACACACTCACACACACACACTTGGACACGAAAGCACGCACGCACACACACACACTTACCATATACGCCACACACACAAACACCACACACAAACACACCACACACACGCTCACACACACCTAAACACTTACACACAAACACTCACACGCAAACACAGACCCACCACAAACATAAAACACCACGCACTCACCACACAAACACCAAAAACACACGCCACACACAAACACAGACACACATACATACACGCACACGCACACACTTACAGACACACACACACACACGCACACACACCCAAACACACACACGCACACACACACGCACAAACACACACGCACACACACACCACACACACAAAACACCCATCACACACAACACACCACACACAACCACTAAAACACTCACACACCACACATCACACACGCGCAGACACACACACTTACACACACAAACAAACACACGCACAAACACACACACACCACACAACACACACACCACACAACACACAACACATTCACCACACAGACACACCACAAACACCACACACACAGACATACAAACACTCGCACACACACGCGCGCACACACACACACACAGACACTTGAACACATACACACACACGCACGCACACACACACACACGCTCAAACACACACACACACACACGCACATGCATGCACGCACGCACACACACACACTCACCTTACACGCCACACACACAGCACACACACACACCACACACACGCAGACACACACACCTAAACACTTACACACAAACACTCACACTCAAACACACACAGACCACAAACACAACACACCATGCACTCACCACACACACACACACACACACCAAACACACGCCACACAAACCACACACAAACACAGACACACATACATACACGCGCACGCACACACTTAAACACACACACACACACACGCTTGCACAATTACACACACACACACACTGCCAAACACACACAAACGCACACGCATGCTAACACGCACACACACGCACAAACACACACACACACACACACACGCACACACACACACAATACACACATCACATATAACACACCACACCCAACCACTAACACACTCGCACACCACACACATGACACACACGCAGACACAAACACACTTACAAACAAAAACACACACACAAACAAACACATACACACCACACAACACACACACACCACAAACAACACAGCACGCACTAACCACACACACACACACACACACCACAGACACCACACACACAGACACACAAACACACGAACACACACACACACACACTTACACACACAGACACACACGCACGCACACACACACGATCAAACACACATACACACACACTTGGACACGCATGCACGCACGCAGACACACACTCACCATATAAGCCACACACACAAACACCACACACAAACACACACCACACACACACACCTAAACACTTACAAACAAACACTCACACGCAAACACAGACACACCACAAACATAACACACCACGCACTCACCACACACACACACACACACACACCAAACACACGCCACACACAAACACAGACACACATACATACACGCACACGCGCACACACACACACACACACACACACTCAAACACACAAATTCACACGCATGCACACACGCACAAACACACACGCACACACACACACACCACACACACAATACACACATCACACACAACACACTACACACAACCACTAACACACTCACACACCACACACACGCAGACACACACACTTACACACACACACACACACACACAAACACACACACACTTGCGCGCACACACACACACAATACACACATCACATATAACACACCACACCCAACCACTAACACACTCGCACACCACCCACATCACACACACGCAGACACAAACACACTTACAAACACAAACACACACACACAAACAAACACATACACACCACACAACACACACACACAAACCACAAACAACACAGCACGCACTAACCACACACACACACCACAGACACCACACACACAGACACACAAACACACTCACACACACACGAACACACACACACACACACACACACACTTACACACACAGACACACACGCACACACAAAACGCACGCACGCACGCACACACATACACACTTGGACACGCATGCACGCAGACACAAACACACTTACAAACACAAACACACACACAAACAAACACACACGCACGCACACACACACACACACGCTCAAACACACACACACGCACATGCATGCACGCACGCACACACACACACACACACTCACCACACACGCCACACACACAGCACACACACACCACACACACGCAGACACACACACACCTAAACACTTACACACAAACACTCACACTCAAACACACACAGACCACAAACACAACACACCATGCACTCACCACACACACACACACACACACACACACACACACACACACACACCAAACACACGCCACACAAACCACACACAAACACAGACACACATACATACACGCGCACGCACACACTTAAACACACACACACACGCTTGCACAATTACACACACACACTGCCAAACACACACAAACGCACACGCATGCTAACACACACACACAATACACACATCACATATAACACACCACACCCAACCACTAACACACTCGCACACCACACACATCACACACACGCAGACACAAACACACTTAGAAACACAAACACACACACAAACAAACACATACACACCACACAACACACACACACCACAAACAACACAGCACGCACTAACCACACACACACACACACACCACAGACACCACACACACACACACACACACACAAACACACGAAAACACACACACACACACACTTACACACACAGACACACACGCACGCACGCACACACACACGCTCAAACACACATACACACACACTTGGACACGCATGCACGCACGCAGACACACACTCACCATATAAGCCACACACACAAACACCACACACAAACACACACCACACACACACCTAAACACTTACAAACAAACACTCACACGCAAACACAGACACACCACAAACATAACACACCACGCACTCATCACACACACACACACACCAAACACACGCCACACACAAACACAGACACACTTGCGCGCACACACACACACACAATACACACATCACATATAACACACCACACCCAACCACTAACACACTCGCACACCACAAACATCACACACACGCAGACACAAACACACTTACAAACACAAACACACACACACAAACAAACACATACACACCACACAACACACACACACACAAACCACAAACAACACAGCACGCACTAACCACACACACACACCACAGACACCACACACACAGACACACAAACACACTCACACACACACGAACACACACACACACACACACTTACACACACAGACACACACGCACACACAAAACGCACGCACGCACGCACACACACACGCTCAAACACACACACACACACTTGGACACGCATGCACGCAGACACAAACACACTTACAAACACAAACACACACACAAACAAACACATACACACCACACAACACACACACACCACAAACAACACAGCACGCACTAACCACACACACACACACACACCACAGACACCACACACACAGACACACAAACACACTCACACACACACACACACTTACACACACAGACACACACGCACGCACGCACACACACACGCTCAAACACACACACACACTTGGACACGCATGAACGCACGCACACACACACACTCACCATATAAGCTACACATACAAACACCACACACAAACACACACCACATACACACACACCTAAACACTTACACGCAAACACTCACACGCAAACACAGACACACCACAAACATAACACACCACGCACTCACCACACACACACACACACACCAATTACACGCCACACACAAACACAGACACACATACATACACGCACACGCACACACACACACACGCACACACACTCAAACACACACATTCACACGCATGCACACGCGCACAAACACACGCACACACACACACACCACAAACACAATACACACATCACACACAACACACCACACACAACCACTAACACACTCACACACCACACACACGCAGACACACACACACTTACACACACACGCACAAACACACACACACACACTTCACAACACAGACACACACAACACACACACAACACACAACACACCACGCACTCACCAAACAGACACACCACAGACATTACACACAAAGACACACAAACACACGCACACACACACGCACGCACACACACACACACACGCTCAAACTTACACACACACACACACTTGGACACGCATGCACGCAGGCACACACACACACACACACTCACCACATACGCCACACACTAACACACCACACACACGCAGGCACACACACACACTTACACACACAAACACACACACAAACAAATACACACTCACACCACAACACAAACACAACACACAACACACCACGCACTAACCACACACACACACACACACCACAGACACTACACACAGAGAGACACATACATACAGACACACACGCACACACACACACGCACACACTTAAACACACACACACACAAGCACATGCATGCACGCACGCACACTCACCACACACGCCGCACACAGCACACACACACACAGCACACACACACACCACACACACACACACTCACCACAGACACCACACACAGCACACACATACACACACCTAAACACTTACACACAAACACTCACACGCAAACACACACAGACCACAAACACAACACACCATGCACTCACCACACACACACACACACACACACACCAAACACACGCCACACACACCACACACAAACACAGACACACATACATACACGCGCACGCACACACTTACACACACACACACGCTTGCGCACACACACACTGCCAAACACACACAAACGCACACGCATGCACACACGCGCACAAACACACACACGCGCGCAAACACAAACACACCACACACACAATACACACACCACACACAACACAGCACGCACTAACCACACACACACACACACCACAGCCACCACACACACAGAAACAAAAACACACGCACACACACTTGCGCGCACACACACACACTTACAAACACAGACACACACGCACACACATACGCACGCACGCACAAACACACACGCACACACAACACACCACACACAACCACTAACACACTCACACAACACACACCACACACACGCAGACTCAAACACACTTACAAACACACACACACAAACAAACACACACACCACACAACACACACACACACCACACACAACACAGTACGGACTAACCACACACACACACCACAGACACCACACATCCAGACACAAAAACACACGCACACACACACACACGCGCACACACACACACACTTACACACACAGACACACACGCACACACACACACGCACGCACGCACACACACACACGCTCAAACACACACACACAGACACACTTGGACACGCATGCACGCACGCACACACACACTCACCATATACACCACACACACAAACACTACACACAAACACACCACACACACACACACACACACACCTAAACACTTACACACAAACACTCACACGCAAACACAGACACACCACAAACATAACACACCACGCACTCACCACACACACACAACAAACACACGCCACAAACAAACATAGACACACATACATACACGCACACACACACACACACACACACACCCAAACACACACACGCACACGCATGCACACAGGCACACACAAGCACAAACACACTCGCACACACACACACACCAAACACACACACACACACACTCACCACACACGCCACACACAGCACACACACACACCACACACACGCAGACACACATACACACACCTAAACACTTACACACAAACACTCACACGCAAACACACACAGACCACAAACACAACACACCATGCACACACCACACACACACACACACACCAAACACACGCCACACACACCACACACAAACACAGACACACATACATACACGCGCACGCACACATTTACACACACACACAAGCTTGCGCACACACACACACTGCCAAACACACACAAACGCACACGCATGCACACACGCGCACAAACACACACACGCGCGCAAACACAAACACACCACACACACAGTACACACACCACACACAACACAGCACGCACTAACCACACACACACACACCACAGCCACCACACACACAGACACAAAAACACACGCACACACACATGCGCGCACACACACACACAAACACAGACACACGCACACACACACGCACGCACGCACAAACACACACGCACACACACACACACACACACCACACACACAATACACACATCACACACAACACACCACACACAACCACCAACACACTCACACAACACACACCACACACACGCAGACTCAAACACACTTACAAACACACACACAAACAAACACACACACCACACAACACACACACACACACACACACACCACACACAACACACACAACACAGTACGCACTTACCACACACACACCACAGACACCACACATACAGACACAAAAACACACGCACACACACACGCGCGCACACACACACACACACACTTGCACACACAGACACACACGCATACACACACACACACACACACACGCACGCACACACACACACGCTCAAACACACACACACACACACACACACTTGGACACGCATGCACGCACGCACACACACACTCACCATATACGCCACACACACCAACACTACACACAAACACACCACACACACACACCTAAACACTTACACACAAACACTCACACGCAAAAACACAGACACACCACAAACATAACACACCACGCACTCACCACACACACACAACAAACACACGCCACAAACAAACAAAGACACACATACATACACGCACGCACACACACACACACACACCCAAACACACACACGCACACGCATGCACACACGCACACACACGCACAAACACACACGCACATACACACCACACACACAATACACACATCACACACAACACACAACCACTAACACACTCACACACAACACACACGCAGACACACACACATATACACACTCGCACAACCACTAACACACTCACACAACACACAAAACAAACACACACGCAGACACAAACACACTTACAAACACAAACACACACACAAACAAATTCACACACACACCACACAACACACACACACCACACACAACACACCACGCATTAATCACACACACACACACCACAGACATCACACACACAGACACACAATTACACGCACACACACAGGCACGCACACACACACGCTCAAGCACACACACACACACACACACACACTTGGACACGCATGCACGACACAAACACACTTACAAACACAAACACACACACACAAACAAATTCACACACACACCACACAAGACACACACACACCACACACAACACACCACGCATTAATCACACACACACACCACAGACATCACACACACAGACACACAATTACACGCACACACACACAGGCACGCACACACACACACATACACAAACATCACACACAAACACATCACACACACGCAGAGACAAACACCTAAACACTTACACACAAACACTCACACGCAAACACACACTTACAACAAACATAACACACCAAGCTTTCACCACACACACACACCAAACACACGCCACACACAAACACAGACACACATACACACACGCTCAAACACACGCACACGCACACAGTTACACACACGCACACGCACACACAACCAAACACACACACGCATCACAAACAACACACGACACACAACCACTAACACACTCACACACCACACACATCACACACACGCACACACACACACACACACGCACACACACGCAAAATCACACACGCACGCGCACACACACACTACACACACAACACACCACACACAACCACTAACACACTCACACATCACACACATCACACAAACGCAGACACACACACACTTACACACAAAAACACACACACGCACAAACACACACAACACAACACGCACACACATCACAAACAACACACCACACACACAACCACTAACACACTCACACACCACACACATCACACACACGCACACACACACACACACGCTCACACACACAAACGCTCAAACACACACACACACACACTTGGACACGCATGCACGCATGCACACACACAAACTCACCACATACGCCACATACAAACACACCACACACACACGCAGACACACACACACACCTAAACACTTGCACACAAACACCCGCAGGCAAACACCCACACCACACACGCAACACACCACGCAATCACCCCACACACACACACCGAACACACCACACACAAACACAGACACACATACATACACGAACACACACACACAAACACACACACGTACACGAAGACACACACACACACACACACTTACACACACAAACACACACACGCACAAACACACATACACCACACAACACACACCACACACAGCAAATCACTCACTCACCACACACTCGCCAATCACACCACACGCACTCACACAAACAAACACCACACACACACCACACACACTCCGACACACACACATACACACAGAGACACTTACACACACACGCGCTCAAACACACACACACACACACACGCACACTCATGCACGCACGCAGACACACAAGCACAAGCACACACGCACAAACACACCACACAATACACATAACACACACACACCACACACACAAACACCGCACACACAGCACATACACACACACTCACACAGCGCACAAACACACACACCACAAACACACACCACGCACACACAAACACACACATACCACACACACGCACACCACACACCCACCACACACACAAACAACACACACACTCACCCAAACAAACACACACACCACACACACACACACACACTACAAACACCAGACGCACACATACAAAGAGACACACACCAAGCACACACCACACACACCACACACAAACACACCACACACACGCAAACACACACACACCACAAACGCAACACACAACGCACTCACCACACACACACACTGAACACACCACACACAAACACAAACACACATACATACACACACACACACACACACACAAACACACACACACGCACACGAAGACACATACACACACTTACACACACAAACACACACAAACACACACACGCACAACACACACCACACACAGCACATCACTCACTCACCACACAGTCACCAAACACACCACACACACACAAACAAACACCACACACACACACACACACCACACACACACCGACACACACATACACACACAGACACTTACACACACACGCGCGCTCAAACACACACACACACACCA
>NC_134477.1:59810013-59817513 GCF_964194025.1 Convolutriloba macropyga | reverse complement strand
ATCATATACGCCACACACACAAGCACACACACCACACACAATACACACACCACCCACAACACACCACACACTTACCTTACACCGCACACACAAACAACACACAAATACCACACACACCACAAACACCACACGCACTCCACACACACACACCGCACCCACACACACAAACACCACACACACACTACACACACCACACAAAAAACACACACCACACACATCACATAATTTTTTTTAGACTGCAATTTTATCAAACTGTTTCCATCATTAGACTACCAGTTTATCAGCACTCTTTTAACGCCACTTTTTACTTAGTAACAGTGTCGATAAAAGAGTGTGATAAACTTGTAGTCTAATGCTGAAGTGTTTTTACAGTGTCGATCGGGCATTAAAATTTATTGGACTGGCAGTTTATCTAACTGCTGTTATCGCAACAGGTGTTGATTAAATGAAGCGGTGAATGCGTTGAAGAAACAATATCACGTGGTAGCGGTAAAAAAACAATTTCACAGTTGAAATTAGCGGTGACATTACATAAATTCACCGCTTTAAAAAAAGTAACGGAATTTTGTGAGAAAAGCGGTGAAATTACATACATTCGCGGCTTAAATTAGTCGCGAAATTCCATATATTCACCGACTAGAAAAAAGTGTTAAACACATGTGAGCTAGGCAGTGAAAGCGATGAAGTTACTTCGTTCGTCTCTCACGCATTTCTCATGTCCTCTAACAAGCACATGCACACGCACTCACACAGCACACACACACACCACACACACACACCACACACACACGCAGACACACTCACACCTACACACTTACATAAACACACACGCACAAACACACACACACACACACACACACACACACAACACACACACCACATACACAACACACCACGCACTCACCACACAGGTTTTTAATTTAGCGGGGGGTAGAATTATGTTAGATATAGGGGGTAACGGGAAGTAAAGTAGGAATTATTAGATTTTACCCAGCTAAAATGACCCCCTAACCTTACATTTTTTGACAATTTTGTCTTAGCGGTGAATTTGTGTAATTTCAGCACTAGGGTAAGGAGGCGAACTCGTGTAAGCCCGGCAATTTGTTGTAAGCGGTGAAATGTGGTTTTTTGTTAGCTCACCGCTCACTCTATCGGTGAAATAACACCGCTTTTAAAAAACTGTCGAAATCATGTGAAAAAAGCAGTGAAATTACGTACATTCACCGCATAAATTAGTCGTGAAATTGCTTAAAATCACCGACTAGAAAGAAGTGTTAAAAATATGTGAGATAAGCAGTGAAAGCGATGAAATTACTTCGTTCTTCTCTCAAGCATCTCTCATGTCCTCTAACCAGCACACAAATACACACGCACAAACACACACACACACACACATCACACACACAACACACCACGCACTAACCACACACACCAAACACACACACACAACACAAAGACACACACACACACTGACACACACAAAAAACACACACACACGCACACGCACACACGCACAAACACACGCACGCACACACACACACCACGCACAATACAAACACCACACACAACACACCACACACCACACACACAAACAACACACACACACACTACACACACACACCACACACATACCACACACACATATAGAGACACACACCGCACCCACCCACACACACACACACACACACACACACACACACACAAACACACACACACTACACACACAGCACAAAAAACACACAGCACACACATCACAAAAGCTTTTTATAGACAGCAATTTTATCAAACTGTTTCCATCATTAGACCAAAAGTTTATCAGCACTCTTTTATCGCCACTGTTCACTTAGCAACAGTGGCGATAAAAGAGTGTGATAAACTTGTAGTCTAATGCTGAAGTGTTTTTCCAGTGTCGATCTGGCATTGAAATTTATTAGCCTGGCAGTTTGTTGAACTGCTGTTATCGCAACAGGTGTTGATTAAATGAAGCGGTGAATGCGGTAAAAAAACAATATCACGTGGTAGCGGTGAAAAAACAATTTCACCGTTGAATTTAGCGGTGACTTTACAAAAATTCACCGCTTCAAAAAAATAACGAAATTTTGTGAGAAAAGCGTTCAAATTAAATACATTCGCCAATTAAATTAGTCGCGAAATTCCATATTTCACCGACTAGAAAGAAGTGTTGAACATATGTGAGATAAGCAGTGAAAGCGATGAAATTATTTCGTTCGTCTCTCACGCATCTCTCATGTCCTCTAACTCTGTCACATTCGTTTTTAGGGGAGTTTTAATTTAGCGGGGGGTAAAATTATGTTAGATAAAGGGGTAACGGGGAGCAAGTTAAGAACTATTAGATTTTACCCAGCTAAAATGACCTCCTAACCTTACATTTTTGACAGTTTTTGTGGGCGGTGATTTTGTGTATTTCAGCACGAGAGTAAGTGCTTAAAAAATTACCACATTTCACTGCTAAAATATGTAACTTCACCTCTAAAAATTGCAAATCTTACAAAAATTTCAACGCCCATGATATAACCTAGAACTAATGAGAAATGGCGCAGTGGAAAAAATTGCTGACGTGCAGGAGACGAACTCGTGTAAGCCCGAAAATTTGTTGTAAGCGGTGAAATGTAGTCTTTTGTTAGCTCACCGCTTACTCTAGCGGTAAAATAACATCGCTTTTAAAAAAAGTGTCGAAATTATGTCAGAAAAGCGGTGAAATTACGTACATTCGCCGCTTAAATTAGTCGTGAAATTCCATAAAATCAACGAATAGAAAGAAGTGTTAAACATATGTGAGATAAGCTGTTAAAGCGAGGAAATTACTTCCTTTGTCTCTCACGCATCTCTCATGTAACCAGCAAATACACACACTCACACAGCACACAGACACACACCACACACACGCAGACAGACCCACACCTACACACTTACACAAAAACACACACGCACAAACACACACCACAGACACTCACACACCACACACACACACACAGACACACACACACTGACACACACAAACACACACACAAACACGCACGCACACACACACAAACACACAAAAGCACACACACAATACAAACATCACACACAACACACCACACACTCACCGCACACCACACACACAAACCACACACACACACACACACTACACACACCACACAAAAAACACACACCACACACATCACATAAGTTTTCTTAGACTGCAATTTTATTAAACTGTTTCTATCATTAGACTACAAGTTTATCAGTACTGTTTTATCGCCACTGTTTACTTAGTAACAGTGTCGATAAAAGAGTGTGATAAACTTGTAGTCTAATGCTGAAGTGTTTTTACAGTGTCGATCGGGCATTAAAATTTATTGGACTGGCAGTTTGTTTAACTGCTGTTATCGCAACAGGTGTTGATTTAACGAAGCGTTGAATGCAGTGAAAAAAAATATCACCTGGTAGCGGTGAAAAAACACAATTTCACCGTTGAATTTAGCGATGACATTACATAAATTCACCGCTTTGAAAAAATTATCGAAATTTTCTGAGATACGCGGTGAAATTACATACATTTACCGCTTAAGTTAGTCGCAAAATTCCAAAATTTCGCCGACTAGAAAGAACTGTTAAACATATGTGAAGCAGTGAAAACGATGAAATTACTTCGTTCGTCTCTAACGCATCTCTCATGTCCTCTAACTCTGTCAAATTCGTTTTTAGGGGAGTTTTAATTTAGCGGGGGGTAGCAATTCTTTGGTACAACTACATGTTGAGACGTTAATGTCGATTATAGAATTTTCAACAAATCTGTTTAAAAATATTTTGTCGATTTTTGATTTCAATTAACCAACATTTCAGACATAACCGACTAACGTCGGGCGAATTACTTTGAAACGACTGGCGAGCGCTTGGCTTCGTCAGTGGCTAGCCTTAGCTTAATTGAAGGGCGTGAGGTGAGCGCAGTGGGGGGACCGGGGGCTGATTGGGGGCACAGAAAATTGAGGGGGCAACGGCGGGAGGGCGGTTTTCGGGGGCCCATACGGCCTGAATGATGTACAGGGGTGGGAATTGGGAGGGGAGTGGAGTGAAGGTGGTAAAGGTGGCAGGGGCGCTGATGTGGGAGGGGATTGTATGGGGCTTCAACCTCTAAGAACCGCCCTTCACACCAAAAGTACGTCTCCAAAACAGTTTCTGCGAATTGCATACTTGGAGACTATTGAGCTGAAAGGCTCTAAGAGCAATTAATGCCCGCTGGGCGCTAGTTGTTGATCCCGTTTTTGAAGACGAAAAGTCAAATTAGTCAGACGAAAAATCGGTCATGCAATAAAACCGCATAAAGGAAGACCGACATGACTAATATAATTGCAACAAACTTCGTTTGAGAGCGATTAATCATTTTATTATAGATTTTAAAATATATCTTATTCGGCCCATGTTTCGCAGGTCAAATCCATGGCTTGGCAGCCTGTGGTACATGATATGACTCTTCTGTTACACAAAATGGGAGTATTTGTTCATAAAAAATTTTTTATTTCTGACATTTAATAGTTATATGATATATTTGAACTATAAATATAAGAAAACTTGAAGTCAAAGTCACCAAAACTCAAAAATAGGCTGCTGCTGCTTCAATTAAAAGTGCCTGAAATTCACGTCCCTGAAAACTATTTGAACTGAGATATGGTCATAAATATTGCTGATTTTTTAAATTTTTTATTGTTTTTGACTACGGGTAACCTCATATATTACTTTTAGGGTCATTCTTTTGGAGAGCATGCAGTGTTTTTCATAGGAAAGTAAATCTTATTGATTTTATCGTGTTAGAAAAGATAGTCTTTGGTATTTGATATTAACAAGGATCCTTGTTAATGTGCAATCGCACATGATGTTCCGACCCGAGCTCATCTACATTTTTGACTTATTTGGCAAACTAATGATGAGATAATTAATAATAGTCGTTTGAGTTTTAAAAAAGAGTTACAAAGCCGAACTACTAATTGCATTGCATAATACCATGCCTCATTACAGCGCTCACAAGATCTGCCAAAAATAGATTACGCGAAAAAAAAACCAAAATAAGCAAAAACAAATTTTCCAGCGAATGTGCTAAAGGAGAGAAAAAGAAACAAAAATATTGACCACTCGCAACTTTTCACGAAAAAGCATGTTGTCCAACAAACAAAACAAGAGTTACAACATAACGTCAACGAAAAAATAGTTTTTGTATTACCTCTCAATGATGAGAATATATTAAAAGCTGACAAAAAGAATAAAAACTGAAAAGTATAAAAAATTTTTGAGAACGAACACTATCGTAAACTTTAATACTATTCGCTATAAACTGAGAACATTGAGCAACATCATTCATTCAACCCTCAATTAGAAAAGCCTATGAGACCAGTCAGCAATTTACGAACACATGAAGAATTAAAAAAGCACAAAAAGTAAATTCAAAATATTTGAGCGAGAGATGTGTCGAAGCCAATGAAAAAAGAAGTTATTAGTAAAATTTTTTCTAATCTCAAGTAAATTTTTAGCAACAAAATTTTGAGAAAACCCGTTATATCAACAACGTTAAATTCAAAAGCATTCAACGGAAGAAAAAAAAATTCTAAATTATGCCTCAATAGCAAAAGAAAACAACGATGTTTGTCAAACATAAAATAACAAAAGGACATCACAATATGTCTTATGATTAAGAAATCAACATCAAATACATGCAATAAACAAAATTTCTGAAGAAAAGTGCACGAAGAAAAGTGTCGGAGCCATTTAAATGATAAGCGTGTCTCTGAAAACTTTATCTATGATTCAGTGGACGTCTTCTATAAGCCAATGGGAACTATCAACAATAAGATAAAGAGATAAGATTTCAAAAGGAACCAAAATTACAAAAACAAAATCCGAATTTTTTTTGGAATTACGAAAACTCGTGGCATCGAAGTCATAAAGCCATGAGTTAGCAGATAGAACCGGTAACCAGATTATTTTAATTGCAATTAAAAGGAAGGAGGTCCTGTCATTACTGAGACTGGCTTGCAGTTCATGAAGTTTGATAATCGTTAGTGTCCAAAAAAGGTTTTAACAGCCAATGAATTCAATAGCTCTCAACAGAAGTCATTAAAAACGCATAGTTATGCCTGAATAAGGAGATAAGGAAGTCGGTCTTTCCTAGTTTCAAAATGAGACATCACAATAGGTCTTATGATTATGAAAACAACAACAAAAGCTGGCAAAATTAAAATTTCATTAGAAAAGTGCAAGAAAGTGAAGAAGCCAATTAAACCATAAATTTGCAAACTTTACCTATGACCCATTGAACACTGTCTCTAGGCCACTGAGAACAATCAATTTTAGGATAATGTGATAAAATTTTAAAGTGAACCGAAATTGCAAAAAAATTTCCAAAAACAAAAAAAAATTACGATAACGCGTGGCATCGAAGTCATAAAACCAATAGTTAAAAATTAAAACCGCTAGCCAGATTTGTTTCAGTTGCAGCAGAAAACTGGAGGTCCTGTCATTACTGAGACTGACTTAGAGTTCCCGAAAAAAATTTTAAGTTTGGTTAATGTCCGAAAAAATTCTAAAAAAAATTTTTTAAAGTCTTAACAGCCATTAAATTCAAAATCTTTCAACGGAAGTAAAAAAAGACACTCTTGTATGACTCGATGGGGAGAAACGGATGTTCGTCATCATTATGTTTCCAATAAGAGATCACAATAAGTCCTATGATTATGAAAACAACGACAAACGCAGGCAAAAACCAAGAAAATTGCAGCAGAAATTTGAACAGAAAGTGTCGAAGCCATTTAAACCATAACCTTTTCTCTGAACACTTTATCTATGATCTTTCGCAAGTTTTTTTAAGCCAAGGGGGACAATACAATGATAATGAGAAAAGATTTCAAAAGGAAACAAAATTACAAAAAAAAATATATTTGAAATTACGAAAACTTGTCTTATCGAAGTTATAAGACCAATAGTTAGCAGATATAACCAATTACCAGATTAATTTTGATATCAATTAAAAAGGAGGGGTTCCTGTGATTACTGGGACTGACTTACTATTCATGAAAAATAGTTTAATATAGGTCAATCGAAAAAGAAATTGAAAAATTAGTTTTCAAAGTTCTGACAGCCCTTTGCAGTGCACGCAAAGCGCTATATAGGTTTAGCTAATGCGCATTAGGGAGCCGATTGAACTTTAATTTGGCAGGTCTATGCAATAGGACTCCCAAAATTTAGTAAAATCTTAAAAAGAAAATCAAAATTTCTTTAAAAATTTTGAAAACTCGATTCGAAGACAAAAAAACATGAGCGATGCCTTGAAAGCGAATTTTTTAGTTCATTGGTTATCATTTGACTGCAAATGAAGTCTGTCATTAATGGAACCTCGCTATGAAAATGACAAATTTTTAAGTGACTAATAAACAATAATAAATAGGAAAAGTTTTCTAAAAGAACAGCTCTCAAATTGAATTCGAGTTTTTTTATAGTAAACTTCCT